>NW_024040152.1:25841818-26017643 GCF_014851395.1 Micropterus salmoides | reverse complement strand
AATACCTTCCTACCTTTCTGATAGGAAGCCTTCTTGAGGTGGTATAAAACATTTCTTCTTATATTCTGATTTGAGTTGTGGACAACTATGACCACATGAATTAAAAAAACATTTCACTGCCCAAGTCAGCTATAACACAAGTCTTGATCATCAGACTACATGCTGTACAGTATTTGTGGACAGATTTTGTCCCAGGATTTCTTATGCATTTCTTCGTTGCATGATTTAGAATAATAAGGTGAGAAATGGGTCTATTCTGAGTTCATCCTGCACTGCAGCAGCTAATAAAGTCCATTTAATCCCCCAAACGCTTTTCTTTTAGGCAGGCTGGAGCAGAAAAGAACTCACCTTTCTCAAGTTGTACAGTAATGTCACATGTGTATGAAGGTGGATCAAACAAGCTAATCTTAAATGTCAAAGTAGAGAGGAGCCTAGTAGGCCTATTTATTTTCATTCATTACACAATATGAATAAGCTATGCAGACAGTTGTAAAGAAAGAACATCTTTTTCTTCTGTTCTCTACTTGTTATAGTTACACAGTATTAGGGGTGTGGGCTGTATTAAAAGTATCCACTGTTCTTCCATGCTCTAACACACAGTAACGATGAAATGTGTGCTGTTCTCACATTCTTCCTCTGTATCTACACATAAACAACAAGGCAGGGAAATATAAAAGGAATTTATTTTAATTGTTTGGGTACATTATTGTTCAGTGTACATGCTCACATCTGAAACAAACTTTACGTGCTTGATAACTCTCCCACCCCGCAGACATCTACACACCAATACCGATTTATATTCATAGCGGCAAGTGCTATGTAGCTCCACGTAGGGGACACAGGAAGTGACATATAGCACCTTCATGCGGCGTCGGAACCGCGTAGGAAATTCACAGTCGCACCGGCAGAGCTCCAGAATGTGCAACTCGGCCGGCTCACGCGCGGACGCGCTACTAGTGCGAGGGCCCGCCCAACGCTGCTTGCAGCTTTAATTCTTGATTGATTCCACACCACAGAGGGAGTGATGATTTCATTTCACCCTCCCTAACAACATATACAGTATAGATAGATAGATAGATATATAGAGAGAAGCCGCTACACAGCATGTACCACAGACAAATAGAAGAAGTGGCTGAGATCAAGAAATCTTACCAGTGGCTGGAAAAGGCTGGACTAAAGGACAGCACAGAAGCACTAATCATGGCGGCACAAGAACAGGCACTCAGAACAAGATCAACAGAGGCTGGGGTCTACCACACCAGGCAGGACCCCAGGTGCAGACTGTGCAAGGATGCCCCTGAGACAGTACAGCACATAACAGCAGGGTGTAAGATGCAGGCACGAAGTGCGTACATGGAACGCCATAACCAGGTAGCTGGCATAG
Source organism: Micropterus salmoides (assembly GCF_014851395.1). NCBI lineage: Eukaryota > Metazoa > Chordata > Actinopteri > Centrarchiformes > Centrarchidae > Micropterus > Micropterus salmoides. The sequence goes on along the minus strand of NW_024040152.1, from coordinate 26,016,259 downwards.
TGTACAGGAACATCTGCCATGACTATGGGCTGGAAGTCCCATGGTCAAAATGGAAGACTCCTCCTAAGGTAGTTGAGAATGACCGAGCTAAGATCCTGTGGGACTTCAAGATCCAGACTGACAAACTGGTGATGGCTAACCAACCAGATATCGTGTTGATCGACAAACAGCAGAAGAAAGCTGCAGGACATAATTTGCCTGCTTGTCTTTTGGGGAATTCTGACAACATAAATGAATTCTCGGATGTCTGTGCGCCCTGAATGCACCAAAGGAGGTAGTTAAAGGTGATGAATAGTTCTAATGACTCACCCACACCTAATCCTGTACACCTGATGCTTAGCCAGTGTACACACACACACACACACACACACACACACACACACACACACACACACACACACACACAGAGTAATGAAGTAGCTATTATATTACCTTAACTCTGAGCAGCATACAGTTGTCCTCAGGCAACAGAGGACATAGGGAGAGAGAGAGAGAGAGAGAGAGAGAGAGAGTGTTGTGCTCAATGAAGGACCTCTAATGTCATGTAGGCTATATGATGAACACTTGATCATTGAAACATTATCAGAGCCTCAATCTTCCACAAAAACAGGAATAAATATTTTATATGATAAAACAAACTGTGAGCAACAGAGGGTTAAATTGAGTCCGGAATGAATAAAAATAAGGTTAACACACGTTATTTGACCTATGTAGTACAGGGGAGCATTTAGGCGCTGGGGGGAGCATCTCGCGGAACACATTGTTAAGTTCCTACCGGTGAGATTGTCGGAGGCATTTCGAGGTTGAGCTAAGCTTTACTTCCGTTCTTCATTGGCCGAGACAGTCTGCTCTTCAGATACAGTAAGTGCTGACACTGAACGGCTCTGTTTTATAAGTGCAGTCGTGTGGTTTAAATGCTAACCTAATAAAGACCAGGTTTACGATTAAACTCGACAGAGAGACTTTAAATCTTCAAATCTTGATGTCCAGAAACAGGAGCGTGTCTACACCACTGGTGACTGACGGGATTGTAGTTTAGCTAGCTAACGTAACGTTACAGATTATTTATGTCCTTAATGGCATTAACTCGAGTAGCTTAATAGCTCTGTTGTAACGGATTAAAGCAGACACCTGCTTAACATTTTATCTGGCGATGACAAACTTGTTATTAACGTTACTTCACACATGCTGTAAATCAGCCTGTTAGCCTGTGAGGTAACCGGCGGCCATGGAGCTTCACCCAAAACTGTTCACTGTGCAGTCTAACAAAGTATAGCTGATGCTGAGGAGATATGAACATGAGTAAAATCAAGAACAGAAATGGTAATTAATATTGTATAAGAATACTTGTCCGCTGCTGAAGAAAGCAAATAGTCAATTAAGTTAACCTATTGCAGGAAATAAACCAACAACAATTTAGGGTTGATTGATCATTTAAGCCAGTGAGAAAGCTCAATGCTACATCCTCAGCTTTTAGCTTTTCAAGTTAGAGCATTTACTTTCCTCTGTTGTAAATCATCAAATTGAATATCTGCAGTTTTGGGACAAGTCATATGAAGCCGTCACCTTGGCCCTAATAGAACTTTTGAGGGGCATTTTCACTATTTGTGTGTGTGTTTAAAATGGTTCAGTATTAAACAAATCAGATGAACATGTGGCCTGTTGTATCAACGGCCTGTGAAAACCTAATTTCTTTATGTCTTTCTTTCCACGCAGCTGAATTGTTTGACCAGACATCATGACACTGTTTCACTTTGGGAACTGCTTTGCCCTGGCGTATTTCCCTTACTTTATAACATACAAGTGCAGCGGCCTGTAAGTGTCTGTTTGAATCAGGGATCTGCAGCATGGATGGGGAATGATGCATGCCTATATTGTATAATATCCACCACAGCAGTCATGACCAGTGAAGGATAATTGGAGTCCAAGTAAAATACTGTGTTGTTGTACCATCATGGCTGATTTTACATCATTATTACATGGTTTCTTGTTAATTTCTATAATGTTGTAGCAACATATGCTCAGAGACAAATAGGTCTGTTAATAATTTGCTTATGTGGACCCGTCTCGGGTTTGAGACGGGTCCATATAATCTTCTTAAAACTGTAGTGTGCACCTGATTTGACAGTACCTTTGCTTAAAGAGGTGGTATTATGCTCATTTTCAAAATCCCATTTAGGGGTTGTACCAGAACATGTTTACATGGTTTAATAATAAAAAAAAACAACACTTTTTTTCATACTGCACATTGCTGCAGCTCCTCTTTTCACTCTGTGTTGAAGGCTTTGTTTTAGCTATGGAGTGACACATCTTGTCTCTTTGTTGGGAGTTGCACATGCACAGTTCCTAGTTAAGGACTGCTAACCAATCAGAAGCAGAGAAGAGCGGTTAGTGAGACGCAACCACAGCTTTTTTTCAGCTGTACATGTTGTCGACCAGCTTGGCTGGTCGACAACATGTACAGCATGTTGACAACATGTACAGCATGTTTTCAACTGAGCTCTGTCTCTACATCATAGTAACAACTTTATGTCCATTGAGTGTCTGCAGGATAGCTAGTTTGGAAGGGAGAGGAGAGGTGTGTGCTGCAGCTCAGTGTTTTTCCACCGGTGTTTTTGAGGGCATGTCGGAGTAGCCGCTTGGTGAGCGTTACGTGAGGTGCATTTAGCTTTCTTCCCTGTTTCGTCACAGGGATGAAAGGGAAACGGCTGGACTACAAATGAGCTGTTTTCAAGCAGTTCAGAGCAGTGTTTTCTGTGGGAGATGGGAAATCCCTTTGGGGTGGGCTTTGGATTTTTTCACTTTGCAAACATGCACAAAAAAGGTATATAACTCAATAAAGGAGAGGGAAAAACCAAAAACCATAATACCACCTCTATAACACATTGCACCCAAGTTTCCGCCGGGACTGCCTTGTCTCTCAATAACTTGTTGTATTCTGCATTCTGTGCCTCCTCATTTTACAATCCTACGATTTAACTCTGTTTGTGTGTTCAAACTTTAGTTCAGAGTACAATGCCTTCTGGAGATGTGTCCAGGCTGGAGCAACCTACTTGTTTGTCCAACTCTGTAAGGTGAGTGTGAGCTTTCTGATGATTAAACAATCATTCATGATTTTGAGGCTAAAGTGCCTGCAATGAAATAAAATCGAGCAGGGGAGATTGCAGGAAAAAGGACAAACTACGAGGTCATTCAATGCCTTGTGTTTTGAAGTGTGTAAACGGGGTTTGCTTACCTTTTTGTGTTTCAGATGCTGTTCCTAGCTACATTTTTCCCCACATGGGAAGGGGGAGCTGGAGTTTATGACTTTGTAGGAGTGAGTGTTGAAACTTCGTTATTCTTTCACAACAACACAAGATTTTTCACACATATTTACTTAACTATTATAAATGCAAGACAAAAAAAGCAAGTAGATTACCAGCTTGTGTAGGAGGCTGTAATGTGTGTTTGTTGTGCAGGAATTTATGAAGGCAACAGTGGACCTGGCAGATCTGTTGGGCCTCCATCTTGTGATGTCTCGTAATGCTGGCAAAGGAGAGTACAAGATCATGGTGGCTGCCATGGGCTGGGCAACAGCAGAACTTGTGATGTCTAGGTAAGCACTAATACTGTTTCTGCAGAGATAACATGAGCTAGACAAATTATTAAACACTGAATCTCACCGGTTGTGTCCCGCTGTGACTCTTCAGGTGTCTTCCTCTGTGGGTGGGAGCCAGAGGGATTGAGTTTGACTGGAAATACATCCAGATGAGCTTTGACTCTAACATTAGTTTGGTGAGTAGCTGTCCTCTTCTCTTTGCTCACTGCTCTACTCTGTCTGCTTCTGCCCTTCCAGTCTTCTGTCCTTGACCTTCAGTCTTACAATAAAAACATTTGTTCTTGTCTGTTCATTCTCAGTTCTCTCTGTCCTTGACCTTCAGTCTATCTGTTTTCTACTGAAAAGATTACAATAAAAACATGTGTTCTTGTCTGTGTGCTCAGATACACGTCTGTCTTTAGGTCTATTGAATCTGTAATGTGAATATTTGTATTAGTGTGTAAAGAAACTAAATTAAAACTAGTAATTATTTCTCTGTCTCTTTATAGGTCCATTATATTGCCATGGCAGCAGTGGTGTGGATGTTCACACGATATGACCTTCCTAAGAGCTTCAGGCTTCCTGTCACTGTGCTGCTGGCTCTCTGTGTCTACAAGGCCTTCTTAATGGAGTAAGTCTGACACGCTTTTACACACACTCATATGCAACGCAAACAGATACAGACCTTTAGACGTACTACTTTCAGGGATATGACATTGCTGCTATTGGTGAAAAATAAATAGTTGAAGGTCAAATGGAGCATGTAACTCAGTTATCCTGACTGATTGAATTTAATTGCAAGAGAGAAAAATCCCAAAGAAGATATTGTTCATTAGTAAGATTTAGACATGTTGGAATTAGGGCTGGACCCAACAGCAATGGGGTTTATTAATTTTATTCTCTTGTCCTAAAAGCTGTCTAAAAGTTAGAAGCAAATTTTGTATAATAACGTGTTGTTATAGTTCCACTACTGGAAATAGCACTCACCCTGTCTGTTCTCCCTGGACCCCCACCAGGCTAAACTATTCCCTTATTCTTCTCTGGACCTGCTCAGCTACAGCTTTCCCCTTGCTCTGCACAGCAGCCACCAACTCGGTTCTGCACATTTCCGGTTTTCCGCTTAGCCCCGCTCTTCCCCGGCTCAATATGCCATCCCTTCAACCCTGCGATAAATATGCCTTTTATCCAACTCCTCGCCTCTCTTAGTTCTGCACTTGTGTCTACTAGCCATAACTAAGTTATAGTTAAATAACTTGTTGTTTTAGTTAGCCTACGCTCTAAGAATAAAGAAACCAAACGTTCACTCACTCAATCACACGGAGACGCAGACAGACTTATGCACTCATGACTGCCATTCAGTTCAACCAATGTTTGATCGCCTGTGTAGTGCCTGCACTTTACTTTGCATGGGTGATAATAATGTTAAAGATTAAGAGACCAGCAGAACATGTTATTTAATTTCCTTTTTGTAAAAGGGCTCATTCTGTTGACCATATGTCATCCATCATCAAATTCATGGCTTTTTACCAGTTTAGATTCTTACAAATGGGTGGAAGAAATGGGTATTTTAAAAATATCTGATAATTCAAGTTTCCTGATATTTAGGTGGCCAAATATCTGGAATCTGTTATGTAACTATTCATCTGTCGCTCTAATGGATAGCTCCACCACTGCCAATGCATTTGTTTTGTTTTGTTCTTCTTCTTCTTACATTTCTCTCTGTTGTGTCTTCAGGTTGTTTGTCCATGTCTTCCTGTTGGGCAGCTGGACAGTGTTGTTGGTGAAAGCCGTGCTGACCGGTGCCATCTCTCTCTGCTCACTGTTTCTCTTTGTCACGCTGGTCCACAGCAACTAAGTAAAACTCAGCATCCTGGGATAAGCCTTCAGCAGTCTCTCTGGTCCAGATTCTTTTTGGTCTGGGGTTGTTATAAATCAGAAGCTGATCCCTGACACCATTTCAGACTTACCACCATGTAACACCAAAGACTGAAAAGTGCTTGTTGACATTGGTTCGTTGGAATGGTCTGATGTATAAAACAGGCTACGAACAGGCAAGCTAACCAGTTCGTACAGACCCCTGATGGAGAACATGCACTCAGGGTGAAGGTTTGTTTGCTTTCAGTCTACCAGTATGACCTGCAGGATGAGCGATGACATCAGGAGACAAGATTGGCTTATCTAAGGTGAATTTTTTTTATCCGAATGACCACAAATGAATTGTGACTTTATAAATAACATCATTCTTTCCTGTGTGTTGTCCAATGAGCCATTCTTAGATTAAATAGTGCATTTATAACAAACTGATGAAAGTGACAGTTCCTTGTGTGGCCACAAATTTATACATTTATTTATATACAAGTAAATAATACATATAGTCAAATCGGAACTGTAGCAAGATTTTTCTAATCATTGTCAAAATATTAAATATTTAAAGTAACTCAAAAAATGAATTCAGCCCGCAGTATAAAGAAATTGAGGTCCACTCAACGTTGTAATGATGGCATTTTCTTAAATTGTACTGTAATTGTATGTTATTTTGACATTTAATTAACAAACATTTCTTCTTGTCTTATCATGCTCTATGACTTTTGATTCATCAGACTATGTAGTGTCATGAATGATCAGATGTTCCATTTCAATTATTAAAGACGTGGTATTATGCTCATTTTCAGCCACGGAGTGATACATCTTGCCTCTATATGATCTTTGTTGGGAGTTGCACATGCGCAGTTCCTAGTTAAGGACAACTAGCCAGTGAGAAGCCGGTAAACACGGCTTTGGTTCAGCTGTATATCCCCATACCAGCTTAGCAACATGGACTGGAGCTTCAGAGTGGTGAATTATTAATATGTCATCCATAAAGTTTTAACTGAGCTCTGTCTCTACATCACAGTAACAACTTTATGTCCATTGACTGCCTGGAGGGTAACTAGTGTTTGGAAGGGAGAGGAGAGGTGTGTGCCGCAGCTCAGGGTTTTTCCACAGGTGTTTTTGAGGGCTTGTCGGACTAGTCGCTTGTCCAGCGTTACATGAGGCGCATTTTGCTTTGCAAAGGGAAACGGCTGGACTACAAACAAGCTGTTTTCAAGCAGTTCAGAGAAGTGTTTTCTGTGGGAGATGGGAACTCACTTTGGGCTGGACTTTTTCACTTTGCAATATTACATGCACAAAAAAGGTATGTAACTCAATTAAGAAGCCAAAAAGAATTATAGCACCTCTTTAACCAAATTACAGTTAGATTTAGACCAAATTTATGAAGATAAGGCAATAGGAGCATTTGTAAGATATAGAAGGAAATGTCTGGAAAAAAGAAATGCAGGTCTTTCCTCTTTGAATAAACCTAATATTAATGGACAAGTGTCAGAAAATGCAAGGGAAATCTCTGACTAATGTGGTCTACATGTGAAAAAAGCAGATAAATCATCCTTTAAAGTATTTTCACAAATTGAATAAAGGTTTCACAAATCTGAAACTATGTTTGATTAAAACTTTAGCCTCCGTGGGACAATCTAGTCCAGTTTTGAGATCTCTAGGTTTAGTGTTTTGGATCTGGACCTGGTCTAATGTGGTCTACATGCGAAAAAAGCCTTGAAATCGCCCTTTAAAGTATTTTCACAAATCTGAAACTATACCTTTTTTCATTATCACAAATAAAATACATTTTTTTCAAATCTAAAAAAGTGTTTCAGATTTTAGGCTTTGCCTAAAATGCTTGCCTAAAACAGCTTGCACAGCAGTAAGAGGTGCAAAAAACGGAGAATCGGTCACTCAGCAATTTAAGTTAACTTTCACTTAAATTCCCCTTAACTGCCGAGTCGGAAGCTGTGAATCGGAAGCTAACTTCAGCGTCGTTGAAGGGAGGGATATTAATGATAGGTCTACATCTTTCTTCTCTTCCATAAGGGATAGTGCAAAATCTATAGATGAGGAATCAAAAAAGATGTGTGACCAGAATATAACTTTAGAAGAAATAAAAAGTAATATAGCTAAGTTAAAAGATAATAAATCCCCTGGAAATGATGGACTAACAAGCCAATTCTATGTTTTTCAAGAACCCTGCAGAATTTATTTTATTTGTATTTAGGGAAGCAACTGAGGTTGGGAAGCTACCTCCAACCTTGTCTCAAGGGCTAATCTCCTTAATACCTAAGCCAGATAAAGACTTTAATTGAAAACTGGAGGCCTATAACGTTAATAAACAATGGCGTCAAATTACTTGCTCTAATATTTGCTCAGAGATTGCGTTTATGCCTCAATACAATTATTGATGATTGTCAGTCTGGTTTTATGCGTGGAAGGCATAATTAATAATAGCCTTTTCATCTAATTTTAGATTTAGTTGATTACAACCAGTTTATTAATGAAAATAGTTATATTTTGTTTTTAGACTTTTATAGGGCCTTCCACACTGTGAAGCATAGTTTTTTATTTAATACTTTAGACTTTTTTGGCTTTGTAAGTTATTTTAAATGTGCAATCCAGACGTTTTTAAAGGTTGTAATTGTTCTGTTAAACTACCATTTGGCACGCAAACAATGGCACCTCACATTAAAAAAAGATAATTTCAAAGATATACAAATAGCCAAAAATCAATTAAAATGCTGTCAATTAGCAGATGACACAACTATTTTTTACAGAATGAAGAAGAAGTAGAAAAGGCTATTGACTGTGTTAATGTATTCTCTTCGGTATCAGGTCTAACTTTAAATATTAAAAATTAGAGATTTTTGCCACCCTGCGTTGGACTGGCGACCTCTCCAGGGTGTACCCCGCCTTTCGCCCGATGTCAGCTGGGATTGGCTCCAACCCCCCGCGACCCTGTACGCAGGATAAGCGGTTGACGGTGGATGTATGGAGATTTTTGCCTTAAAAATAAGGAAAATGACTTTGTTGACACATGTGGTATCCGTATAGTGGGTGAATTCAAATTGCAGAGATCCCACTTCTTCAGGTATTTACAAGTCAGAGACTTTGCTCACAATCGTTTCCCTGGCTTTCCTGCTATTCCTCCTTCTACTCTACTTCTATTCCTTACACACCAATCCTCGTCCTCTGATAAACTGCTATTTGGTCTGAGGTCCTTAATATAGAGATAGAGCCTGAGGTCTGGCAGTGCGCTCTGAAATGGGTCCATGCAGCATCGATTTATGCCCGGCATGGGGATTTGCAGTGCAAAGTAATTAATTGAGTCCACTGGTCTAAAAGCAAACTAGCTCACATCCAAATTGCGATAAGTGTCACTTAGGACCAGCTAACCTCTGTCACATGTTTTGGACCTGTCCTGCTCTCTCTCTCTCGGTTCTGGAATTCTGTATTTGACTCACTCTCGGCCATCACATCTACCAAAGTCCTCCAATCACCCTTTGTAGGCCTGTTCGATGTCCTGCCTGCTACAAACCCACTGCCACCCTACTTCACTGAACTGGTGGCTTTTCTCACGTTATTAGCGAGGTGACAGCCCACTCAACTGCCCCTTCTTGTGGCTCCTGGCTGGCTTATGTTCTCTCCCTGTACTAGCAGCCCACAGTATGTCTCGTTTGTGAGTGTCAGTATGTGTTTCCAGGTTGGTGATTCTGTGTGGGTTTTGACAAACTTTCTCCTCTTGTTTTAAGTTAACACCACTTTCTGTTATTAGTGCTTACCTCACCACATTCAATGATATATTGTATATTACTCACACAGATGAATGTAAGGGTCTGTGTCTGTTCTTTTTGTTGAAAACTCAATAAATAAATCATGTTTTTTTTTAAAACTGAATGCAGCCTTGTAGACAATATTTTTTCCTTGTAATCCACATTTCCATTGCATGGATAGCCTTTGGTCAGTCCCCCTCCTTAAAGGCTAAATTATTATCAAAACAATTTAATAATGAATTGCATTTTAACAGCATTGTTTATTATTCTTATATAACATGCATTTTTTATTTGTTTATTCCATATCTATATATTTCTACATTTATGTTTGTCTACGTGTAGCACCTGATCACCAAAACAAATTCCTCGTACGTGTAAAATACTACTTGGCACTAAAGTTCTTTCTGATTCTGATTATTTTCATACACAAAAAGCGATAACAGTAGCCTACTGCTCCTACCAGGCTGGACATGCAGTCTATCAAATATGTATCCCTGTCCATAATGCACAGATGATGGCCTATAACATCAAGTATTATCAATTTGTGTATACTTCACATCATGACTTATAACAGTGGTTAATATGGAGAAGTTTCTATTTTCCTAGCAAAGGTTATAGTGGGATACATATTATTTCAGACTGTATTTTCAACCTGCCATAAAATGTATCCCCCCTTTATAATGCACAGATGATGACCTACTATCAAGTACTTCGTTTTGGGTATATTTCACATCATGACCAATGAATATAGAGGCATTTGTTGTTTCCTAGCAAAAGTTATAGTGGGATACAAAATACAAACTGAGATCCAGAGAATATCTAGTACACTAGAGCTTATACTGTTCATTAAGCCTTACAACGATGTGTTGCATCAAAGAATGTACTGTAACTTGAGCTATAGTTAACAGGAATGTTTTGTTTTTTTTAAATAATGTAATTTAATAAAACTATAAGTTGCTGAAAAAATCCTGTTACTGAAAAAAATAACTGTAAGTTAGTGAAACATACTAAAACATTACATTATAAACTAAACAAGACATTTTGAAAGCTTGAACATTGCCTTTGTCTCTTTTGTACCAGATTGAATGCGCCCCTCTAACAAAACAACTAGCCCCAGCCTGGCCCCTCCAATAAAATTGGCCTAGAACCACCACTGCGTGGAAAGCCTGAGGGCGAGAGAGCAGCGTCAAAGACCCCCAAAACAACCACATCCAGCCAACCTCCCTGGCCTTCCATGTGCTTTGAGCATTGAGGATGGCTTGATCCTCAGGCCGGAGGCATGGTTCATAGGCAGATGATGACCAACGGCCCATAGCTATGAGCGTTGAGACAGCAGCTATGGCTGCTGCTGTTGTTGCTGCTCCTATGCAGAGAGAACTATAACTGTATAGCCAATGAAAATCGTAGGTTCTCATTATAAAATAATGAGATGCAATTCCATTTGACGCACAGAAGAGAACAGAACCAGAGCTCGGATCTGCATCCTGTATCAGAAGTTCACCATATCTTGGAGTTTCCTTACTGATTTGTAGAGGTCTAATAGCCTGGATATATAGGAGGGTCCCAGGAGGAAATTACAGTATGTGCACTGAGAAATTAAAATGACGGAACAAAAAAAACAATTCTCTTTTTGAGATTGCTATGGCTTCATGCGCATTTCTCCTATCCTCTCTGATTCAATAAAATTTTTCAAGAGGCAGGGATGCTTGTATCCGGTTGCTATCTAAGGTGATACCTAGAAATTGTATAGTTTTAAACGTGCCTGATGTTTTCTCTTCTGATAGAGGAATACCCAGTATTTCAAAAGTATGACTGAGAGCAGAGATGCACCAATCTGGTTTTGAATTTACATGGTCCAATAGCAGAAAATTTGAGATGAAGCAGTAGGCAATTTACTGTTGTTAAGAAGAATCCAGCAACCACTAATTGAAAGATCAACGGTTCCGATCCCCGGCTCCTCCAGTCTGCAAGTCGAAGTTAGATACTGAACCCCAAATTGCTGCCCTGTGTATATGATGAGCAGTTGGCACCTTAGCCTCTGCCATCAGTGTATGAATGTATGTGAATGGGGCCAATTGTGTAAAAGCGCTTCGAGTGATTGGAAAATGAGAAAAGTGCTATATTTACCAAAGTATCGAATGTTTTTGGATTGCTGCGAGAACCGAAGTCTAACACCAAATAAATTCCATTGTGAATCGTGTAAAGCCTCACTTTGAAAGCGTCTGTGTAGAGCTCTCCAGCAGGTATAACTAGTGATTTACATATATATATATATATATATATATATAAAAATAGATAGATAGATAGATAGATATAAATATATATCACAAGTGATGGATGTTATATTATGTTCTGGGGTATTCGAGAAGTGTGAACATCTACCAACTTATTCCAAATGAAAGCATATATATTCTTACTAGGTTAAAGGTTTGTTTATTATTCCTGGTCTCCAGACTATCTTTTCTGTGTATGCTTAATAGTTACAGTACGCAGGCGTCTCGCGTTTCAAGTACGCCTTGCCGGTGAGCGACTATAAACTAGCATTGCTAGTAATTCAGATCAAAAATTTATATCAGTGGAAACGCTCAAATGCGCAACGAAATTTTACAACACGTATAAACCGCCTTAACGTTAATGCTGGCCGTTTACGTGAAGTTGAGTTGTCAGAAGAGTTAGCGAGATTGAAGGATGATTATGGCAAACTCCTCGATGTCAGTAATGAATATGTTGACACACAGAACCCGATAGACCCTACGGGTGACGACAGTGAGTCGCGGGACGCCCTGGTGAAGAGAGATGCCAGTGAGCAAAGGTTCCTAGAAGAGCAAGATCATGGAAATGCTGTGGTCCAAGTATGCAGCGCCGGACATGGACGCTGTTGTAACACAGTTCAAGTCTGCTCTTGATCGGGCTCTCGGGAAAAGTAAGGTAGTGCCATGGACGCAGCAAAGGGTCGAAAGTGGTAAGCTGGATAGGAAACTCCATGAACTCAGGGAGGCTGCGTACACTTGGAGAGACTATCGGCCACATGGAAAGGAAAAATGGATGCTCCTTTTATCATTGAGAGATGACAAGGAGCAACTGATGGATGAGTGGACATGCTGACGTGATAATGAGGTCATGAAGAGGAACAGTACAGAACAAAAGGACGATGTAGACGGAGGTGAGGAGGAAGAGGATGAAGAGGTGGGAGGCGATGATGCGGTTGGTGGGCCTATCACAACAGCCATCAACAGCCTTACAGCTGCAGATAACATCACCCTTACCCAACCAGTAAGCCTTGCTATTGCTACTCCGCTTGTTAACACCTGGCATGCTGTCATCAATCCGCCCACTGATGGGCAGGGAACTGTATATGTTACGAGCTCTTAGAGAGAAATGGAAGGTTAGATATAGGTCTATAGTTGGCTAAATCATCTGGATCAAGTTTGAGCATTTTCAGAAGAGGTTTAATTACAGCTACTTTAAAGTACTGTGGTACATAGCCTGTTGATAAAGATAGATTGATCATATCTAGTATAGAAGTGCTGACTAAGGGTAAAACTTCTTTAAGAAGCCTAGTCGGGATGGGGTCTAAGAGGCAGGTTGATGGTTTAGATGAAGAAATTATTGAAATTAGTTGGTAAAGATTGAGGGAAGCAAAGCAGTCTAAACATATATCTGGTTCTACAGCTGTTTCTAAGGTTCCTGAGTTTAGAGATAAGTTGGTGCCAGTTGAGGGCAGGTCTTGGTGAATTTTGTCTCTAATAGCTAGAATTTTATCATTAAAGAAGCTCATGAAGTCGTAACTACTGAGAGCTATGGGAATACTTGGCTCAATAAAGCTGTGACTCTCTGTCAGCCTGGCTACAGTGCTGAAAAGAAACCTGGGGTTGTTCCTATTTTCCTCTATTAAGGACGAGTAGTACACTGCTCTGGCATTACGGAGGGCCTATAAGTTTTAAGACTATCTTGCCAAATTAAACGAGAATTTTCCAGTTTGGTGGAACGCCAATTCCTCTCAAGTTTCTGTGATATTTGCTTTAATTTGCGAGTTTCAGTATTATACCATGGAGCTAACCATCTTTGTTTTATTATTTTCTTTTTTAGAGGGGCTACAGAGTCGAGTGTCATTCATAGCGTTCCTGCAGCACTATCAACAAGATGATTGATTTGGGAGGGACTGAAATTAGCATAGGAGTCCTCCGTTACTTTGTGACTTGAGAATGAATTTAGCTACAGCACTATCAGACAGACATCTTGTATAGAAATCTTTGCCCAATGGCATGTAGTTCAGCAATATAAACTCAAAAGTTATCAAACAGTGGTCGGATAAAGAGGGATTCTGTGGGAACACTATTAAATGTTCAATTTCAATACCGTATACCAAAACAAGGTTGAGGGTGTGGTTAAAACAGTGAGTCAGTTCATGAACACTCTGAGAGAAGCCAATGGAATCTAACAGAGAGATAAACGCAGTACTGAAGCTGTCATTCTCAACATCCACATGAATATTAAAATCCCCTACAATAATAACTTTGTCCGTTTTATGGACTAAAGTTGACGAGAAACTGTGCAAATTCAGATAAGAATTCAGAATACGGACCAAGTGCTCGGTACACTATAACAAAAAGAATTGGTTGCAGTGATTTCCAACTTGGCTGTGAAAGACTAAGAACAAGGCTTTCAAATGAGTTATAATTTAGTTTAGGTGTAGAGCTGATTAGTAGGCTAGAGTCGAAGATAGCTGCAACTCCACCTCCTCGGCCTGTGCCTCGAGGAATGTGAGTATTAATATGACTGGGAGGGGTGGATTCATTTAGGTCCACATTTAACTCTCCTATTTGTTTGCACTATTGCTCTTGTGGTTTTAATTTTTATGCAATTTTTAGGTTTTTACGCACAGCTCCTCTTCAGTTTACCTTTGATTTAAATAATTTCAATGGTCAAGGGACAGACACCGTCATTATAGGATTTTCATTAAGTAACTCCTGAAATGGAGGAGCAGAGAAGTGTGTTAGACTGCGACTCTGCGTAGGGTTTGGGGTGGGTAACTGCTCAATTAGAAGGGCAGAGAAGTGTGCGACTCTGCCTCCTGGTCTCAACTCTGGGTTGTTGAAAACAAAGCAGAGAAAAAGAGGGGACCTTGTGGTCCGACAGAGGAGCAAGAGGCTGTGTTCGCCGAGTTGGGGCTGACTCCCCACCAGTTGGAGGCTGTCTGCAAAGCCTGTACTAACAAGGCAGTGTTGTCAGTGTGTTCTGGCAAGGGTCTGATAGAACAGAGCAGCTTGAAAGAACATCCAGTCCTCATGATGCTCATACCTGTCATGACAAAGAGAGGAGACAGTCTTGGAGCCTTGTTCGATCTCGTTTCTGACACAAATTACATTACACACCAAGCTGTGGAAAGGGTCGGGCTGACGGGGGAACCAATCTCCCTTGTCGTGTATGGTGTCGGCATGATGAGGGTGAAAGTTGATACAAAAAGGTATCTCGTGACAATAAAAGTGTGGACCTCACGAGGATCCCTGAAGATTCACGAGATGATCTGCTACGGGATGGAAGACATATCCAAAGTGGATTGAGTGGTGAGATCAGAGTGACTAGAGCAGTTCTTCCCTGAAGCTAAGCCGGGAGAACTCGCCCCCTATTGATCAGTACTCGAGATGGTCGATTAGCTCCACAAATGCTGAAAAGGGTCGGCGACCTGGTGTTGTGGGATGGTCCTCTGGGCAAGATCGTGAGTGGTGTGCATCCAGACCTCTTCGAAAAAGTGGAGGTGACCACATCGCAGTCAGAGACGCACTTCACTCACTCAATGAAGACGGTAGCCATCAAAGTTGAAGAACACTTCGTGGGAAGGCCAAGAAGCCATTTGGAGCAAGGAAGCAGTGTAGAAGTTCGAACGACAGCAGTTTGCAATAAAGAGATCCTTGGGTGGCTAGAATGGGATAGCATCGGTGCAGCATGTGACCCTTCCTGTGGAGGGTGTCACTGTGGACAGTGCCCACCGGGATGAAAGGAGATATCCCTGGCTGATGAGAAAGAGCTGGAGATAATAAAGGCAGGTCTAACCTTCAGGGAGAGAGACGCCCACAGCGACCAGCCACACTGGGATGCGAAGTACCCCTGGAAGGAAAACCCAGTCTCTCTTCCCAACAACTGAAAAGCTGTGGAAGCAACGTTCCTGAGGGCTGAGAAGCAGCTTGCAAAAGACCCCCTGTGGAATGAGGCTTACATGAGGCAAGTCCACGAGATGGTGAGGAGAAGAGCCGCTGTTAAGCTCACTAAGGACATAATGGACAGCTGGAAAGGTGCTGTGTGGTGGGTGAGCCACTTAACCGCTCCAAATCCCCACTCAGTGACTACGCCGGTGCGCCTCGTCTGGAATAGGAGCCAGGAGTTCAGAGGAGTGTGCATGAATGGCATTTTGCTCAATGGCCCAGACGTCCTACAGAGCGGTGCTTCTCAGATTCTGGGAAGGAAAACATGCAGCCATCGGAGACATCACCAAGATGTACAATTCAGTTTGGTTGGAGGAACAAGGGGTCCATGTGCATCGGTTCCTATGGAGAAACTCACCGGAGGATGAGATTGAGGATTATGCTGTCGTGAGGGTGAACATGGGGGACAAACCAGCGGTGTGCATTGCACAGGTTGCCCCAGTTCTCTGATATGAAGGAGGAAAGAAGAGTCATCGAGGAAGACTACACTGACCCACACTGTCTAGACAAGATCCAAGAGGGAGTAGAGAAAATACTGAAAGCAGGAGGCTTCTACCTCAAGCCTTGGGTCCGGTCCGGTTAAAGTGGTAGGCGGGACGGGACAGTGACTCTGACGTTGCCCAACCAGCTATGGGAGGAAGATAACAAAGCCCTGGGGGTTGGTTACTTCGTGCAAGAGGACAAACTCTTTGTGATGGTCTCCATCAACTTCTCCAGAAGGAAGAAGAAGATGAGAACCGAGATTGACCTCACTGAAGAAGAAGTGGAAGTAAAGACACCGAACCCACTGACTCGTCGTGTTAAACTGAGCCAGATCCCCGGGCTGTATGACCCGATTGGTCTAGTAACACCTGTGAAACAGAAAGGAGAGATCCTTGTGAGAAGAGCCTTCCAGGAAGCTGGCAAGCTTACTAAAGACACCTGGGATGAACCTCTGTCTGACGAGCTCAGAGGAAAGGCAATTGAAGAGTACGCTCATTTGAGTAGCATTAAGTTCCACAGAAGCCTCACGCCCTCTGACTGGAGGGGTAAACCCTGGGGAATCACGTTTCTGACGGGAGCTGTGAGTTGGAGTTCCAGACCCTCCTGTACCTTACTGCTAACCTGTCAAATAAGAAACCAATTGGTGCCAGAGCCCAGGTACAAGATGAGACCGTGGAAGTCATCACTCCCAACTCTCTTCTGGTCACGCAGGACCCAATGTGGACTCCTAAGGGTTTAAGTATCCAACTTACCCCGTCGTGCGGCTGAGAGCAATCCAGATTGTGGTTGACAAGTTCTGGAAGCGGTGGAGCAAGTTGGCAGATCCGGGCCTCTACATTAGTCAGAAGTGGCACACGCCTGCTAGAAATGTTGCAGCGGGGGACCTGGTGTGGTTAGCTGACCAGAACGCGCTGAGGGGCCAGTTGAGGCTGGGTGTGTTGTTTATGTACATTAAAACTAACTTGAAGAGATAATTATTCATGTTGTGACATAGTACGTTCATATCCAAGTATGCAATGTTATTTGCATGGTCATGGGGTGAATTTTCATATCTAGAAGTTTAACAGATTTGGTTATGGTGGCCTACTTGGATTCTAGAATCAGCAGACCGAACGTTAAGAATCGTTATCATATTCTTACATTAATAAAGTTAGGCTACCATTTCTTGAGATTCAGCAAAAACATGTGGCGTTAACCGCGTTCAAACAATGTGAACAGCAAAGTGTCCTAAAAGGACCTTAATTCGGCAAAACAGACATTGCATTAAAATTGTGAAATTTGCATCCACCTCTTTTCTCAGTATAACAGAGCGTTACCTCCCGTCAATAGACCTCGTGGGAGCAAGGCCTGATCATTGTTCTAAGCTCACACAGTCTACCGGAGGTAGATTGTGTCTGACTTGACGGTGCTGTTTTTATTCTATCAAGTCGGCGAACGTCAGCCAGTTATCTTGAACGCACCTATTTACTACCAGTTATACAGCATGCCAACTTTGTTGTTTTCCAAAGTTAACATAGATCCTTATTAGCTAGCCTCCTTACATGCTTGCTAATAACTGTTTTGAAGATGGGTCTCCGACATTGACAGCGTTGTGTTGGACAGATTTGTGCAGCGGTGTTTATGATACCAACCATTCAATTTACAGACAGGTCTGTTGTCCGTGTTTGCGAGAGAGAGAGAGAGAGAGAGAGCGACTGAGTGAGAGGATGTGCTGAGCGAATATGCACTGCGCAGTGCTGCAATCAACGATTTTAATATGGGTCGGCAAATTTACTTGGGCGGCTGTTGATCTACCTGGGTGGCCCGCCCAAATAAAGCCTATGTATGGGAAACACTGGAGGAGATGGTCTCCTTTACACATTAACAGTGTAACATTCCACTGTTAATTGATTAAGATACACACTGTCAGCTTTCTTCTATTTCAGTGGCTTCATAGAAAGTAGGCTAATACAATAACACAACACAGACTGCACAGTCAAAGCAGCATGTTAGTAACTCAGCTGCAACAGATGAACAATCACTGTAGCACGTAAAACAGAAGAAAATAGACTTACGTTTTGTTATGTAGCCTGCAAAGACAGCTGTTCTGACTGAAGGCCAACACCTGTTGCTTCACATCGGTCCTCCGCAAAGAGCTGGGCAGTGAGAGCGTCTCTCTGCCTTGGAGCCTGGACTGACCAACAGCTGGAGCGCAGACAGAGAGGGAAAGAGCTGTAGAAGTCAAATCAAGGCCCAGAAAATTGGTGCCAACGTTTTATTTTAATATGAGGCAAATTACTAATTGACTTACATTTTTTATATAACAAACAACTTCTTTAAAGTTATTGATTGTATTAACATTTTGTCACTTGATCTGTCCAGGATGTAGGCTACAGCATCTATAAAAGTTCATCCTCTGCAGAAAACACATTTGTTAAACTGCCAACAAGGAAATGTTCCTACAACATTGATCATTTGGATCCCTCACAACTGTAATTGAGCTTATTGCACCTTTATGCTCCAGTACCAGAAAATATTTAGTAGTTGTTCTGCTGCTAAACGTGATAAATGACACAAATTACTGACTTCTTGCTAGCTGGCATAATATCACTACGTAACTTCCTCACAAATCAAGTGACAATTTGCAATTCAAACAAGGAGTAAAAACAATGTCAAATAAAACAGTCTGCTGTGTTTACCTTATTTCACGATTATTCAATTCAATTCAATCTAGCTTTATTGGCATGAATGTGAACATGAATGTGAGTGAACACACGCACCGACCCTGCTACAGGTTTAATATTTGATTTGATTACATTAATGTTTAATTTGAGATTTACAAGAAATATTTTATTACTACTGTGTAAAGGGAATACTGCTGGTAAAAAGCACCTTATTTGTTTAAAGTGTTTGCAAACCACATGTTATTACACTTTTGTGTATATAGCAGTACATTTAAATAAAAACTGCACAATACACTACTTCAGTTCAATTAAATTTTAATCATTGCCCAGCACTAGTTATATTCCATCATTAGTGCTGAATAGTATGAGAAAATGCCCAGCACTTTTAGCTGCTTTTTTCAGCCTACACGTGCTGTCATCAGACCCTTACAACCACTGGTAGCTGCTTTCAATAGGTAACCTCATATAAATCCAGTGCACACTATCTGCCTGCATGAAGTGGCAAAGAGCTGATGTGAAGGATTGGTAGATTAAAAAAGGTCAAGCTTCTGGCAAAATCAGGGCTAAAAGCCCAGTGAGTGAAGACAACTCCATTTTGTGATCTTCTGTTCTTTGTCTGCTTGATGTTTAAGCAGTTGGGAGAAAACTGATAAACACTGAAAGGTAATGCACACTCCTCTTCTGATGCCTCCACGTCTGCTACACACAGCTTAAACTGTAAGTAACGTTACTAGTCTTGGCTACTGGACATTTGACAGCTGATATTAAATTGTCTGTCTTATATGGACAACATAACTTAAAGACTGTCTCCCACGTATGTGACATAATAGTGCTATCAACATTAAAACACTGAGGCATCTTTTAGAGGAGCATCTCAAAAAATTTGAATACTGTAGAAAAGTTCATTGTGAGCGAGGGAAATGCCAAGGTCGCGGCGCTTCGCATGTGTGGCTTGAAACGAACAAAGAGCTGTTGCGGC
Source organism: Micropterus salmoides (assembly GCF_014851395.1). Classification (NCBI taxonomy): domain Eukaryota; kingdom Metazoa; phylum Chordata; class Actinopteri; order Centrarchiformes; family Centrarchidae; genus Micropterus; species Micropterus salmoides. The sequence continues at coordinate 25,996,721 of NW_024040152.1, read as the reverse complement.
ATGCCGGGTTGAACTTCTTATAGTGTTTCTGGGAGAGGGAGCACGCTAAGCGCATGCCGAAGTACAGGTGAGGAGCGAAGAGGGCCAGGGGACAAGAGGCAAGAGAGTAAGCGAGCGTGTGTCGCTGCTTTTGTTTGTCGGGGCTTGGTTCCCAGGGGGCTTGTTTCCTTTGAGAGGCAGGGCTTTGTTTCCGGTTTCCTGAGAGACTGTCTTCTTAACTTTTAATATGTCTATTCAAAAATCTATTTGCGCATATTGTAATCAAATATCTTCCCACAATCACACCTTAATTGTCAAATGGGCATACCGTTCTTAGTTTTAAGCATTTGATAAAAGGGAAAACAATTGTCAGTAGTTAAACCTTAAGGTTAGCATTTCCTAGGAATCTAGCTTCCTGGATAATATTGGTTGTTACTAGTGGTGGGCCATTATCGACGATAACGTGCTGCGTTAACGTGAGACTCTTATCGGCGATAAAAAAAAATATCGCCGTTAATCTATTTTCAAAGTTGGGTTGGGAGCTGGGTCTATAGGGGAGAGCCGGGACGATTGAAACGCGGGACGAATGAAACACAGTGATTTTCTCGGAGCCCATACAATTCTGATATGCCAAACTACCTCAGCACATACAGTCCACAGTACAGGGAAAAATCAGGTGGATACGTCACACTTTCACAGAGTTATATGAAATAAGCTGTTTTCAATCACAGAAAGTAAATTCACTCAAGCAATCTTTTGCGCCATGATCGTGATCACATAAAAGATTAGTTAGTACTTACACTTAACACATCCTGAAATTTTAAATGTCAAAGTTTTACAGTTTAGAAGCTAGTGAAGTTTAAACGTCAAGAGTCACTGTCGGGACGATTGAAACAGGTGTTTCATTTGTCCCGAAACGCAGCCATTCTACCTTATTTAGATATGGCGGGAGGGGGGCAGAGTCACGAATACACGAATGGCATCAGATTATGAACAGGTAAATACAGAGTGACATTTATACATTAAATGGCGTTTCAGAACGATGGCATGCAAAACTTATTTTGTCCACTTGGGGGAGCTATGGTTACATGAGGAGTAGATATTCAACTTTGAGCTTCACCACTTGACCTAGGAACTGGGAAGTTTAGTTATTTAACATTAAATTTGAGCTGGAAAATTAATCGAGTAGTATAGGATGACATTTCTTTATCATATCATTTCTAAAGGAAGTGTCAGAAAGTGTTGGGAACAAAGCATTGATTACAACATAAAATTAAAAAAATGTCAGGGATCCTTGCTGAAAATTTAAACACTGCAAAATTAACTTATTTAGATTCTTTTCAACAGCAATATCAACAACAACATGGTAACATGGTAATAACTACTTAAATGGAGTGGAGAGACCTGTTAAGTAACTTAAAGATTATTTAATTAAACAAGGTATTGCTTTGAGTTTTGAGGAGACAGTACTACTTGTTTACACAAAAGGGAGGAGAGAGGAATATCTTTTGATGTGAGATAATTAAACAAAGAGGGAGGTCAGTTGCCATGTTTACGTGTGTGGGGGCAGTTTAGGGTTTCCTGCCCTCTCTTAAAAAGAGTTCTGATAGGCTGTTCAGGAGAAAGCTAATTTCTGGTTAGTGTTTCGGGACAGTTGGCAACCCTAGCCCCATATAACCTTAGGGGAGGCTGGGGAGACCCAGGAAGGGATCGGCTGCGTAGTTAGTGGGATTTGAACATGTTTTCTATTATCTTTTAGGCCTACATGTGTACATAAGAAGATGAAGAAGAAGAATGCAACAACTGTATAGAGTTGTGTTTTGTTTAATTTGTGTTGCAGGTAGTAAGTCACTGTCTTGGTGGTTTTCTTTTCCTTGTTTTGTTCTGTTCCGTTCTGGTGGTCTGGCTTAGTGCTCAGTCTGCATGTGTAACTTGCCCCTAATACATTGATTGTGAGATCCCCTTGTGTTGCGTTAACCTGTCTGCTGGTCACTATAGTTACTGCATGTCAGCAAGTATGTATTTTATGGGCTGGATGATATCTCAGCCAACCTGTTTCTTTGTGCTTCACATTGTTTTAATACCAATTTTTTTTTATATAAATAAAGGTTTCCAGACATACTTGCCTTCAGGGTGCTAGGGACCTGTTTTTTGTGACTCCAAGGGGGGTGATTTTTTTAAATTAGGGTAGTTAGTTCTTAGGGTTTTCTGTATGTAGTTTAGAAATTATGCTGTAGATTGCATGTGCTTCATTTAGTATTTATTTAGACAATGTGCTAGTACTAGTACTAGTAGGCCCCTGCGTGCAAGCTTCAGATAACTTGAAAAAAGGTACCCCTGTTCACAAATCTGCATTATTTCTAATGATAGAACTTACATTTTAATGTTTTTTGAAAAGATTAAACTAGACTGAACTAAACTGAACTGAGCTTGGCATCATTCAGCGACAAAGACTAAAACTAACACTGGACATAATAAAAACTCAACTAAAACTAAACATTTTCATTAAAAATTAAACTACATTTATCTGACGCTTTAATCCAAAGCAACTAACAATTGCTATATATATCAGAGTTCACACACCTCTGGAGTAACTAGTGGTTAAGTGTCTTGCTCAGGGACACATTGGTGGATGTGTCACAGTAGGGAACTGAACCCGGGTCTCTCACACAAAAGTCATGTGTCTTATCCACTGAACCATCACCACGCCAAACTAAACTATCAAACCCACGTTAAAAACTAATTAAAACTAAACTGAAATTGAAAACAAAAAGTCAAAACGAAAAACAAATAAAAACTAATGAAAAATCCTAAACTATAATTGATTTTGTCCCAGGGTCTCAAATCTGAGAGGACTATGTTTTATTACAGAAAGTGTATGCAACCCATGACCAAAACAGTCATCCATTTTTTCATTGTTACTTATGGATGGAATGTTTAGGCAAAATAAATGATTCCCCTTTTTGCTGGGGACCCCCTGGAGCCCTCTCCAGGACCCCTTGGGGTCCCTGGATCCCACTTTGAGAACCACTGTCTTAGACTGTGACAATAATGGCGATACTTACAGCTGTGGAAAGAGCACCTCTGTCCCTCGTGCTCCATTCTTCCTTTAGCTTCTTGGCTAACAGCTAACTTGAACAACATAAGATCTGGTGTCGCTGACCTGCAGCGCCCTCGCGCATTCATGTCAAGGATGGTGCATTCACTAACTCAGTAACGCAGCGTTACTTGGATTAGTAACTGTAATAATATTACTGTTTTGGAAAAGTAATATCTTACACTCCTAGTTACTGCAAAAAGTAATATTATTACTGCCCAACACTGGTCAGTGTTGGTGACCATTTGTCATCGATCACCTAATTCATGCCTGTTAACTTGTTTAGGTATTTTTACCAGGGAAGAATTTAAAAAATAAACTTACAAATACATGAACAAGTTCAAGTTTCCTGATATTTAGGTGGCCAAATATCTGAAATCTCATTTAGGCTAACTATTCATCTGTCGCTCTGATGGATAGTTCCACCACCACGAATGCATTTGTTTTGCACTGTAACTTACATTGTGTTTCTCTCTGTTGTGTCTTCAGGTTGTTTGTCCATGTCTTCCTGTTGGGCAGCTGGACAGTGTTGCTGTGGTGAAAGCAGTGCTGACTGGTGCCATCTCTCTGTAATCACTGTTTCTCTTTGTCACGCTTGTCCACAGCAACTAAGTAAAACTCAGCATCCTGGGAGTCAGCAGCAGTCTGTCTGGTCAAGATTCTGAATGAATGTCATGAAAGCCATGAATGATCAGATGTCACAAATAAATCGTTAAATCGTAGAGGCTCAACCAGAGACAGATCATAAAGGTAATTATTTTGTGGTCATAAGAAACCATTCAGTGTGTTTGGTAATGAGCAACCTCTCAGATTTTTAACCTTCTGTGCACAAAGTCATGCAATTGGTATCTCTATAACATCCACAAAAATGTCCAAAAATTGTGGCTCACTGCAGCAGCTGTATTTATTTCTGCCATTTACAGATGAATGACAAAATGTTCTCACTCTGTTCCCACACATCTACTATTACACTTGACAGAGGGACACTTAAGTCTTGAGCAGACAAACTGGTAGAGGGAGTGAACAACCTGAATACATCTGAATGGACTAGTCTCTTGAGGGAGGGAGGCAGGGAGGAATGAGGAAAGGGAGACAAAGAGATGAATTGACATGAGAGAATTTGGTTTTGAAATAAAACTTAATTTCTAACAAAAGGGACAATCCAATGAAAAGTGTGTGTGTGTGTGTGTGTGGGGGGGGGGGGGGGGGGGTAAGATAAAATACAAGGTGAACAGAGTAAAAAGTGTATCTGAATCTGGCCAAAACTAATTTCCTTTGTTTGCAGTGATGAAGAGAAATAAATATTTGTTGTTTGTTGTTGCGCATCACACTAAATGCCTATAAGAAAGACTTGTTACAATGATCAGAATAAGAGAAATGAAATTCTCAACAGAGGGATAGTAAAAAACATGTTATTTCTGAAAGTAACTAATTTCAATCATGTGTAGTGACTCTAAGATCAGGGTGCTACCAATATGCCACTCATTGAGGGTAATACACACTTTACATGATTAATTATGGGCTTGCTAGATATTAGGACCACAAAAATATCCAGTCAAGGAATGCAACATGGGATCACTTCAACTTTTTTGTGTCAAGATAGAGATATGGATAAGATTCTTAGCACCTCGTCAATCACATTCTGGATACCCAGAGTCACACAATGGGGAGTTTCGAGGGTGCATTTCCCAAAGAATGTCCTAATTGGAGAGAAGGTCAAGAGCATTAGTGTGGAAAGAACCTAATCCCTTTGATTGAGTAAACACTAGCCTTGATGGTTCACCCATATGAACCAATCCTGCCAAATAGAGCCAGGTACACACCTACTGTCTGCAGCATTGCAATAACCTGTCTTCTAACAAACGAGTTTTGTTCTAAGGGCCCAACGCAGTCCTTTTCTTAACAAAGAATAGTAGCTCTGAATCAGCAAGAGTGGATTTGTGCAAACCAACACTTTAATCCGAGTCTTGAGGTCCTCCGAAGGTTCCAACCACTTAAATAGAAAACAGCTGCTGATTTGCAGCACAGAGGTATCATTCAGAAAAAATGTCCAACGAGGTGGTTCGGTCCTGCTGTCAAATACAGAGTAAAGGGGCTGTAGTCAACAGGAGAAACTCTCTGCCTATCCCAGAGAACGAGAGAGAGAGAGGAAGGAGCAACGTGTAGGTTACAGGCTGCGTGCAGAGTTAAACTCCTGAGCAGACCTCAATCATCATGTCCTCCCACGACTACATTAAGTACCACGGCCTTCTCCTGCCGCTTATGGCACACAGCACGGAGAGCTTGGAGTTTGCCCAAAATTTCTCTGTGGAAGACACTGACGTGTTTGCTGTGACTTACCCCAAGTCAGGTACAGTGTTTTCATACTCATATCTGTTAATTGTCTCTTTTCAGCTGTCGTAATCCCCAGGGGATAGCACTTTTTTATCTACTTTTGTGGGTACACGGTATTTTTTCACCTTATTACACTGAAGATTTCCTACATTTACTTTTTGAAAGCAAATAGCTTCCATTTGTCTGTTCCACTACTGCATTTTATATGGATTAACTTCAGCATGTGGACAGACAAAAATTAGGCAATGGGGATCCACACAGTTTTCTTTTTTTCCCCTTGTTAAATAATAAGAGACAGTCTTTCAGCAGAATGTGCTAATTTAAGAGCTTTTATCTGGCTTCTCCATGCAAAATTCTCACTGTGTAAAGATTAACACACTAAATAAATAAACAGATACTAGATGGAGAGGTTGCATCACAAGGTACAAGGAAGTTTATTTGTCATACAGTCTATGGTCATTATACAGCACAAGGCTGCACACAACTGCTACTGTTTTTCTGCACATGCATTTATGAGAACAGTAGCCTATTTAGTGCTTTTATAAAACGTAAATGTTTGCTTAAAGCCACTCTCTCCCAAGTGCATGCATCACTGTCAGTAGAGTAGTGAGTTACTTTAACATTGCTTACTGCTTCAGCAGGTGATTCAATAGGCTACATTCGCAGTTCGTACAAAGTTTACAACGGTCAACAATGTTCTTTGCATCTTAGACTGACACAATAATGCCAGTACTTACAGCTGTAGAAAGAGCACTTCTCTCCCTCGTTCCCCATTCTTCCTTTAACTTCTTGGCTAACAGCTGACTTGAACAATGTAAGGTGTTGTGCCGAGTTTTGCATCCCTCCCGAGAATTGCATGCACCTCCAAATACTGCTTTTAAACGCTATAATATCCTTCGTGGGGTTCATCAATGGTGATAAATGATTCTAAGTATATTTTTTTTGCTTCTAATATTTGATTTCACTAAGTAGAAATAGGCTAGCATTCATTAAGATTCAGCTAAAAGATGTGGCGAATTCCGCGTTTGATCAATGAGCACAACAAAGTGTCTGAAAAGGACCTTAGGTGGATGCATAATTCGGCAGAACAAGCGTTGAAGGATAACGTTACCTGCCGAGATTTGCATCCACCTCTTTCCTCAGCATAAATGAGAGATGCATGCGATTCTCGGCCGGCAGGCAGGCAACACCGGTTGCCATAGTAACTAGTCTAGTCTCCTGTCATAAACTAGCATAAACCATAGATATCCATAATAAAGGCCTTTATTATGGATATCTACCTTTATTATGGATATCTATGGCATAAACTACCTGCTCTGAGACAGTTAACCTGAAACACCAAGATGCTGTTGAAGATGGCCAGAAAAGGAAAGACAATAAGGGATACAACAGGTAGCCCATGGGTTTTATGCTTGTATTTCTCTGGAGAAAAAAAATAGGCAGTGTGTGTTTTCAATGCGATTCAGTTGAAGTTTAAAAGATCTAGCACAAGTTATAACAGCCTACATATATATACTGTAGTTTCCACCCCGTCGGCTCTGAACAGGAAGTAGTATTGTGCTACCTTCAGGTAACTGTCGAAAAGTTAGTTTTATATAGACCCATTCGTCTTGTTTGTGCGTTGATTTTGTTGCGAATATAATAATAACGAAACGGACGCTGTAGCCTACTTCTATTTACCTTTTTATACAGTCTATGCTATTCACTGAATAGACGCGGCAAAGTTTCAGTAGCAAATTACATGAAGTAATTGTGTTAGCCCCCGCGACCATGTATGCAGGATAAGCGGTTGACAATGGATGGATGAATGAATGAATTGTTAGCATGTAAAAGCAAATCGTTGGAAACCTCGCGAGAATTACGCAAATCAATAATACAAATCAATAATACGTGAGATGATTAAGGAAGCATAAGATTTGGGCTCATAAAGTTTCTGTATCTTGTTTGGTCTTGTTTTAGTCTTTCACGCCTCGGTTTCTGTTTGTCCTACATGTTTCCTACATGTTTTAATGCAGCACCAGTACTGCCACCTTTATCAGTGATTTACAAACACTTTGCTTTAACCATCGCAACATAATGTCTTCTAAAGAGATGTATCTGCTGCATCATGGACTAAAGCTACCCAAAGAGACTCACGACTTAGAGAGCTTGAAGTTTGCGCAGGAATTCACGTTTAAAGACGAGGACGTCGTGGCTGTAACTTACCCGAAGTCAGGTCAGTGTTTTTCTGTGAAAGACGCGTTGTTTTTGGTTTACCAAAAAAAGTCACAAAAAGTGATGTGATCTGACAACGTTTTTTTTTTCATTTTGGGTCCTGCTTATCTGTCCTGGTGTCCAGTCTGCCCTTGTTATGCCACTTTGCTCTAGCACAGTTGATGAAATGTTGTGTTCCTCTTTCCTGAAAAGTTTCACTTCCCAGGCATGTGTGTTTGTTTTGCCTTAGGCCTATAGTTAGTCTGGGCACAAGGAGAGTATCACAGGCAACAACATCCAAGATAACGTTAGTTATTTTTAGTAGAGAAAGAGAGATATGGGTCAAAAAAGAAATTTGGTGTCCAAAGGCCATTAATTTAACATAATAACAGATTAATATCAACTCTTACCCTTCCTTTAACCTAGAAATATTTCAAACTATTAAATTAAAGGAAAGGTAGTTCATCCTAAAAAGATAAATGAACACCCATTGCATAATAGGAAACATAAGAGTTGCTAAAAATATTTTAAAAAATGATTAATATAATAATTTCAGTATAACAAAAATGAAGCCATTTTAAAGCAAATCACATGCTGGTAATAATGTGACATCAAAGTGTGTGACATCAAAAAGAAGACCCATTTAAGACCCTCTATCTCCAGGCAGAAGTCAGTAAATCTATGATGATTTCACTATTTGACCCTCTACTAATGTTTGTAACAAAAATGCATGTCCTTCAGTACAGCACAGATTATTATTATTACTTTATATAGGTGGCCAAGGAACTGCCTGTTAAGTATGTGCATGAAATCTGTCAGGGTAACAAAATATTAATATACACAGTATAACACTAGTATATTTATTAAATACAATAACTTTGTTTTTTTGACTCAGAGAGATGATAATAAATCTCAAAGGATGACGTGAAATATACTATTAAATTTTTTTAGGTTCAAGATATTTGTAAAAAACCTACAGAATTTGAGTTGTACCCATGATGCATTAAATATGTGGCTTTTTTTTGGGTAGCAATATTTCTGCCATTCTAAGTATTGACATATAACCTTGTGATTATGAAAAATGGACATAAAAGTTTTTTTTTAAATGCACTTAGTGTTGTATTCTACTGAATGACATTTTACCAAGTTACATTCATATCAATCACAATAAAAATGAATTATTAGCTTTATTCTCGAATTTAACTAATTTAAGGGCATGAGTGAAACTACAATGAACATATTAAAGACTGTTCTGGGAAATGTTATTGCTGTTTTATTTTTTGCTACTTTGAAAACCTTTTACATCTTTGACTCATATCAACTATAGCCTACTGTACGTGTATAGTACACTGATCAGCCATAACATTATCACCACTGTCAGTGGGTAGTATACAGTATATTAGGCAGTAACTTTGACAAGGGCCAAATCATGATGGCAAATGACTGAGTCAGAGTGTCTCCATAACTGCAGCTCTCGTGGGGTGTTGCCGGTCTGCAGTGGTTAGGGCTACCTATCAAAAGTGGTCCGAGGAAGGAAAACGGTGAACCATTTTACCCATTGAAATCTATGGGGCTCTACAGTTTAGATATCATCTATTCATTAGTTAGGCTACTAGTAACTATTCCAAAAGATATAAGAAACTATTTAAATTTTACTAGTATCTGTTATTTAGATACTATATTCATTAGTCACTAGTAACTATTCCAGAAGATACTCGTAACATTTTCATTCTTGATGACTAGTAAAATGGCTTTTTGATTGTACAATTTTAATTCTTACTAGTAACTAATGGAATAGTTACTACTAGTAAGCACTAGTAGCTAAATAATATTGACTAGCAAAATGGAAATGGTTACTAGTTACTATTCAATTAGTTACTAGCAACTAATTAAAAGATGATATCTGAACTGCAGAGCCCCATAGATATCATTGGCAATGTGCAATTACTAGTAACAATTGATTACTTAATTTTTAGTTACTAGTAACTATTCCATTTGTCACTAGCAACTATGTTTTAGTTACCAGTGCTAGTAACTAAAAATAGTTACTTGTGACTAATAAATAAGTACTAGTAGCTTTTGAATAGCAGCTAGTAAGTTTTAAGGAATAAATCAAACGGCTTGTCATACTTTAACATCACGTGGATGGCTGGGTGCTTGTGCGTTGCTTATCTGGGGAACACATGGCACCAGGATGAACTATGGGAAGAAGGCAAGCCGGCGGTGGCAGTGTGATGCTTTGGGCAATGTTCTGCTGGCAAACCTTGGGTCCTGCCATTCATGTGGATGTTACTTTGACATGTACCACCTACCCATGGCCGTAACCAACTATGAGGTCACCGAGGTCTGGACCTCCGTAATTATATGTAGGCTATAGCCTATCAATAAAAAAGTATAAAAAGCATTGATAACACGATCAACTTAGATGAAGGCTTTAGGACAATGTGGTCGCAGCCGATTACACTCTCGCAACCCTCATTTCAACTTTCCCCAAACTGTTCCCTGATCAGTGTCCAGACTTGGAGAAACACATTAGAATGCAGTGCGCGCAGTAACTGAGAGCACAGCTGTTTGCGGGCAGACTTTTAGGTGGTATCATTTACCATGGAAAAAGGGTATGAGATAAATAGCTTAACGGCAGCTTAACTTCAGATTTAGGATAGGATCAGTCAGCATCTAATGTTAATTAATGTTCTAAACATCCAAAAGGTCCCACCTCGCAACTTACAGGATGTTTTGGTGCCAGATACAGTCCCCTCCAAAAGTATTTTTACTCATTTTACTCATTACTCATATGGAACAGTAAGGCAAATTCCTATATTTTTGTTGTTCACTGAAGACATGAGTATGAAACAAGAGTTCAGAATTTCAGCCCTCGTTTCCTGGTATTCACATCTAGATGTGTTAAACAACTCATGCCCAAAGCACACTGCCAACAAAAGAAAGGACTTCATCAGGGGAAAAAAATGTTTAGGTTTTAGACTGGCCAAGTCAATCACCTGACCTTAACCCAATAGAGCATGCATTCCACCTCCTTAAGAGGAGACTGAAGGGAGAAACACCCCGAAACAAACAAGTACTGAAAGAAGCTACGGTAAAAGCCTGGAATAGCATGACAAATGAAGAATGCAACAGTTTGGTGATGTCGATGGCTTGAGGCAGTTATTGCAAGCAAGGGTTATGCCACCAAATATTAAATGTTATTTACTTAAGGATTATTTGTTCCATTACTTTTGCTCACCTAAGACTGCTGTGGTCTAATACAAACGGTGATATGTCCTAAGTTGTCACATCCACACACATCTTTTATTTCACATCTAGATGTTAATACCAGGAAATAAAAGCTGAAATTCTGAACTCTTGTCTCATACTCATCTTTTGATCTTAAACCCAAATGTCTTCAGTGAACAACAAAAACAAAGGAATTTGCCTTCCCGTTCCAATACTTTTGGAGGAGACTGTACCACAGCACACCTTCAGAGCTCTAGTGGAGTCCATGCCTCAACGGATCAGGGCTGTTTTGGCAGCAAAATGGGGACCTGCAAATTATGGCAGATGGTAATATGTTATGGCTGATCGGGCTGTGTGTGTGTGTGTGTGTGTGTGTGTGTATACAGCCTATAACTTATTACCAAATTGACGTCTGCATTGCCATGAAAACTGCAGACATGCAAATCCCTCGAAATATGACAGCTGTAGGTTAGCCTGCAAAATACCTTTCCTAGAGATAGTCATTTGTTCCTATGTAAGGAACAAGATGGGTACATAGTTCATGTGAATAGTTTAAAACTCCCAGCCAGTCTGACCAGATTTGTTTTCCTGAGGGTGCTACAACCAAACTGAAAGGAACCAGGCTTGCGTGAACACAAAAGCATTTTAATTACATGTGAACAACTGTGCTTTTTTCACTATGACAAAATATCTGTTGTGAAAAAGGCAGATCAAACTTTTTAAATAAAATCTAAGCACACTGAAACTACACCTTAACTCAGGATATGTCACACTTCAGACCAGTACCCAAAAGCAGACCGGAGACAGAAATAAAGAATAAGGATTATTTATTGGTAAACAAATACTGTGAGTCAGGGCAGGTGAGTGAAGCCAGATCCCAGGTGGGTGCTAGCAGAGTGCGAATGCTGTTTTTTGGAGCTGATCCAGTGAATCCTGTGGCAGGAGGAAAGAACTGGGAGATCTTTGGTTCAGGGTGTGTGGTCTGGTAGTGAGTTCCTGGAGACAGGAAAATCCAGTTAGCAGTGGGAAACAAGCCAACTTCAGGAGTAACTTTGTGACTTCGGGTGTAACATAGTAAGCTGAATAGGTTTTACTCGATGTATACTGTCACGGCAATTTATGATGCATCTCCGTAGTGCTCCGAGCAGGTTATCTTCGTGGTTAACTGAATGTTACCCTATTTAAATAAATACTAAGACTATTAAAAGTGTGGGCTACACAACACATCTGTACTTAGTGTTATCGATCAAACTATTAATACACACACTTTTGTTAGAATATTTTTAGATTTGCTGACTTGCTGCCACGTGTATTTTCCAGTGGGTTACAGCTGAAATGTTTGATGTAGCATTACATTCATGCAGGTAGCCCTGCAGCCTCTGTGATTTAGGGAGTCGATCTTCATTCATTACAGGTCAATTGAATTATCTTAAATCTTTACACCTATTTAAATTTACTATTTTTAGTGTCCAAAAATTATGAAGCCAGGGGAGAAGTGATAACGCTGAACATGCACAAACTCCAGTTCCACACTGAACTAACCAAACATATTCACTGTTGTAGTACCCTTTAAGACCAATCTAGGGAGTCAGAGTTTGTCAAGCCTGACTTTCCTTGATAACCCTGAGTTGTACCTGAATAGGTTAAACTCCCTTGTTAGTACAGGCCTCTGACGTCACAATAGCAGGTGTCATGGTAGGGAGGCTGTGACAGAGTACACGATTTAATAATAGTTGCTGTTTTTCACAAAAATATTATTCGGTGTGCTTCACTACATAGAAGTCTTAAAAAGAGCTCCTTCTTTCCTGCCTTTGTGATTCTTAATATTTTATAAAATACACAAAATACACAACCACCCAGACCCTCCACTGTCCAGATACTGACACACACACACGTACGCGTATGCACACACACACACACACACACACACACACACACACACACACACACCACTAACAACAATTTTAAGACACACTTCCACAATCTTTCACAAACACACACACACAGAGCAAGAGTTAATTGTTTTCTGCTATTTACTTGATTTTATGAATATTAACGTTTTCTTTTTAATCAAACTATTACTTTTGGTAACATCATCTTTGTTACACTCATGCCAATAAAGCATATTGAATTGAATTGAAAATTGACGAAGGACTGTTACGTGTCCACAGCATCTCAGCTGCCTCAGCACAAGAGACAATGCATCAACTAATTCAGTCCTGTCCAACATGTGTGAACATTAGGGAGAGTGAATGAGTCATTACACTACTAAATTAAATTAAGCTCTGCCATGTGATTTACAAGAAGTCTTGCTTTCACACAAAAGTCACTGGTGAACTGTGGTTTTTGGTGGAAACATCCACATATAATAATCATTTCAGAAAAACTGAACAAGTTGCACGCTGAGAATTTTTTCCAGGGGGAGTAACCTAATTAGGGTGACACTAGGACACAGTGTGTGTCACTCATGAGCATGATGTCTGGTTGAAATGTAATGAGCTCTTTTGTTCATTCATTGATTTACTATCCATACCTCATTATTCCTATTCAGGACCATGTAGCAAATAGCAGGTTGAAAACTATGTTGCCTCAGAGTTAAACTTTTCCTTTAATCTTCTTGTTCTCCCTCTTGTTAGTTATCTGCTGTTCTATTCTTTTTTTAAGGTACAATCTGGATGCAGGAGATTCTCCCACTGGTGCTGAATGGGGGGGATCTGACTCTGATCCATACCGTTCCCAACTGGGACAGGGCCCCCTGGCTGGAGGAGAAAAGATTAGCAGAGGTTGTTGATCAGTTGAAATCTCCACGGGCACTGGTCTCACATTTTCCTTACCACCTCATGCCACCCTCCTTCCACACATCCAAAGCCAAGGTAAACGGGTGGAGGCTCTGTGTAATACTCCCATGTGAACCTCTCTTCTGTGTGTCATCAGCAGCCTTGAGATACTGAATTATTTTACATGAGAAAACACAGGCAGATTCACCTTTAACGTCTTGGTCCATATGTCCTGGATTATCATCCAGGAGTTTATTGATTATTTTATTTTTATGTCATTGAATTTGTCTCTCATGTCTCTGCCATAGGTGATCTATGTTATGAGGAACCCTAAGGACATCATAGTGTCTTCATACTACTTCCACCAGATGGCCGGATTCCTCGAGGATCCAGGAACCTTTGATGAGTTCATGGACAAATTCCTGGAGGGCAGAGGTCAGAGGTCTCATCCCACATAAAGACTTTGCTCTGAGAAATGTATAAGTTTCAACAGTAGAATGGTTCAGTATTTTGGTGTATTAGCACGTGAGCAGATTTTGGATGTTGCTAAAGTCATCTTTGTTTCTCATTTTTGCTATAGTAGTAGAGCAGTGGCTGATTGCATTTATACTGTGGTCCCATGTCTGTGTGCAGTGCTGTTTGGAAAATGGACCGACCATGTGAAGAGCTGGAGACACACAGAGCTGGGAGACAGAATAATGTACATCACATATGAAGAAATGTGTCAGGTAACTCTCACAGTTGAGCTGTTGTGTGACTCAAACATTAATGCGGCAGGGCTGAACGCTTACCTGCTCACCTGTTTCCACCCTCCCTTGTCAGCCCTGCAGTACTTCAATATTGCTTTATCTGTTTAACAGTTACAAGCTAATATCATATTACAAATTACATGTGAGCAAAAATTGATAGGCACTGACTAAAAGCACTCGCACTCCATATTTGTGCATCAAATGACAACTCAATTTCACAAGTTGTGTACAATAAGGTTCCCTGCTCAATTCATGGAACGCCCGAGGCTGAGAGAGTGCAAAGATGTGGAGTCTTCCTTACTTATTAACTCAACACTGTTCCACTGCAGATAAAGACACACAATGCATCGTTTCACTGAGTCCGTAGAAAGTAGTCGAATACAATAACACGACACAGACTGCACAGTGAAAGCAGCATGTCAGTAATGCAGCTGCAGCAACTTCATTCTTCTGCATTAATCTATATAAGTTGCTTTCAGGTACAGTTTTTGAGTGTAGGTCGCCCGGCAGAGGATTTCACTTATGGGTGTACTCACTTTTGTTGCCAGCGGTTTAGACATTAAAGGCTGTGTGATGTGTTATTTTGGAGGGACAGCAAATTTACACTGTTACACAAGTTTTACACTCATTACTTTACATTGTAGCAAAGTGTCATTTCTTCAGTGTTGTCACATGAAAAGATGTAATCAAATATTTACAATAATGTGAGGGGTGTACTCACTTTTGTGAGATACTGTAAATATGACCAATCAAATGGAAGCTCATTATCAAGGTCTTCATAATGGGCCCTTGTCATAGTGTTGGTGTTCAACATAGTGGTAGGTTTAAGTAGGTTAGTAATTTTTAAAGAGGTGGTTGGATGCTGAGGCAGTAGGGACACTGTTATTTATACGTCACACACGTAACGGTAGCGCCGTCCTACTTGTTGGCTACCTGCACAATAAAAATTTCAGTGGGCAAGTGCGTGTGTGTGATTGGAGGAGGTAGTACCCATAGAGTCCAGTAGAGAGCTCCGCCTGTGCTTATAGAACTAGGGTTACCATATCGTAACATTCGTTACACTTACGGGACTGCCCCATAGACCAAGGTGCAGCCAATAATAATAATAATAATAATCTTTATTTGTAGAGCACTTTTCAAAAACAAGTTCCAAATTGCTTTAACAAGTGTAAAGACAATAATACCCAAAAGACAATAATAAAAGGGATAAAATAAAGTCAATAAGATCGGGAAAGGCTCTCCTATAAAAGTATGTTTTAAGAAGGGACTTAAAAGAGTTCACTGACTCAGCTGACCTGATTTCCTCGGGCAGACTGTTCCAGAGCCTCGGGGCCCTGACAGCAAACGCTCCCCTTTAGTTTTCAGTCGAGACTCTGGAACAGACAACAGACCTCTGCCCGAGGATCTCAAGGTACGTGCTGGTGTGTATGGGACTAAAAGTTCAGAAATAAAACACAGCGAGAGGCCATGAAGAGATTTAAAAGTGATCAATAGAATTTTAAAGTCAATTCAAAACATACTGGGAGCCAGTGTAATGAAGCTAAAATAGGAGTAATGTGGTCATATTTCTTTGTTCTGGTTAAAAGCCTGGCAGCTGAGTTCTGGACAGTCTGGAGTCGATCAACAGATTTTTGGGTTAAACAAGTGAAAAGGCTGTTGCAATAATCCAGGCGTGATGAGATGAAGGCGTGTAAAATGGTCTCAGTGTCCTTAAAAGTAAACATAGATCGAATTTTTGCTATATTTCTAAGTTGATAGAAACATGATTGAACAAGCTTTGTGGTGTGCTGCTCGAAATTTAAATTACTATCAAACCAAACACCAAGGTTCTTTGCCACAGGCTTAATGTGATTTACTAAGTAACCAGCAGATGGTAGTATTTGATTTGCCATCTGCTGGGACCCGATGACCAGGATTTCTGTTTTGTCTGAGTTCAGCTGGAGGAAATTATTTGACATCCATTTTTTAACTTCACAAAGGCAGTTGTTAACTCCAGGGTCTGTGGATCTGATGGGCAAGTACATTTGTGTGTCATCAGTATAAATATGAAAAGAAATGCCATGTTTATGGATAATATGTCCAAGGGGAAGCAGACAAGGAAAACAAAATGGGTCCTAAGACCGACCCCTGAGGCACACCATATTTAACTGGACAGAATGAGGAGACATAGTTGTTTACAGACACACGCAAGCCGTTTTAAAATAATCAGGGACACAACCAGTAGATAGGGAGCTGTTGAAAAAAGAGATCAAATGGGGCCAACAGAATCTATTACTTTCAATAAAAACTTTGTAGGTATTACATCAAGTGGGCTGGAGGACACTCTCATTTGTGATACTGTTTGATTACTGATTGGGATAAAATTGGTTAAAACTCTCTTGTTGCTGGTGAGGAACCTCTGAGTAAGAGGCAGTGGGGGTAATAGAGGCTCTGATTGACACCACCTTATTGGTAAAATAAGATAAAAACAATTCACAGTCATCATTACTTCCAGCTGAGGCACAAGGAGGGGTTGGGTTTACCAGCTGATCCACAGTCTTAAACAGAAAGCTGGGATTGTGTTTATGTGTAGTAATGAGTTCAGAAAAATAGTGTGTTCTCGCATCCTTAACCATGTTATTGTAGTTAATTAATAAATCCTTCAGACTGAGGTAATGGACTTGGAGACTGGATTTTTTCCATCTGCGCTCTGCTTTCCTGCATTCCCTTTTTAGGCTGCGAATGCTGTCATTTATCCAGGGTTGCTTACTGGCTTTAGACGTAGGCCTAACCTTTAGAGGAGCAGTAATATTTAGTGACGACAAGCAGATATGATTGAAGTGATCGACCAGATTATTGGTGTTGGAAACATACAGGTGTTGGCTTTGGCTCTGAAAGAATGTGCAAAACTGAAACACTTTGTTCACTAAAGATGCGAGAACACACAGAGCTTGGTGAGGCGGCATGAGTAACAGGCAAATCGCAGCTAAAAACAATACTACGTAAAACTTAAGTTAAAAACTTAAGTTAAAAACTTAAGTTAAATAAAAAGGATATAAAAAATGTAATGAAAAAGTGTGGATTAAAACTGGATAAGAGTCCGGTTTAAGACGGAGCTTCCGACAGGTAGCAACAGACGCCAACGCATGCGCAGAGTACAGATTACGTCAGCAATTACGTCAGCGATCTTGTGACCATAAGCACTAGTCACACAATGGCAACTCCTGTTTTGGTTCGACTGGAAAAGTCGCACTTAACAGAATTCACAGGTTTAAGTTGCATTCCCGTTGTTCTCAACCTGTCCTTGTCCGAACAATAGAAATCATATAGAAAGTTCTTCATTTGAGAATGTCCCTCATAAGATAAAGGCCAACACCTGTTGCTGTGAAAGAAAATGTCTCCATGCCCCTCCTGTAGGACCTTCCAGCAGCTCTCAGGCGTATTTCAGAGTTCCTTGGCCGTCATCTGAGTGAAGAATCCATTCAGAAGATAGCAGAGCATTGCTCCTTCAAGAACATGAAAGCCAACAACATGTCCAACTTCAGCCTGGTCCCTAAGAAATACATGGACCCTGACAAATCTCCATTCTTCAGGAAAGGTGAGGCTCTATGTGTCCATCATCACTTCCTCTGCTTTGATTTGCATTTAACCGCTGAAATGTCAGCGTGGTTAAAGCAGATTAACTCAGTTTAGTACCTAGTGATCAAATTGGGGTATTGGGCATGAGATTTATTCAGATATGTTATTGGATGTTCATTCTCCATTAGTGTCTAACTGTATTTTTAGATTTAGAGCAGTTGATTTTCTTTTGCATCAGAGATTCGTTCGTTCATTTGACTGTCTTGGTGTGTTTGTGTTTTTATGTTAGGTGTTGTGGGAGACTGGAAAAACCATTTCAGCTCAGAGAGTCTGGCTAAATTTACATCGGTCCTTCGCAAAGAGCTGGGCAGTGAGAGCGTTTCTCTGCCTTGGAGCCTAGACTGACCAACACCGGAACAAAGACAGAGAGGGAAAGAGCTGTAGAAGTCAAATCAAGGCCCAGACATATCAAGCATTTCAAAAATTGGTGCTAATGTTTTGGTTTAATATTAGGCAAATGACTAATTGACTTACATTTTTTATATAACAAACAACTTTTTTAAAGTTATTGATTGTATTAATATTTTGTCACTTGATCTGTCCAGGAGGTAGACAGCATCTATAAAAGTTCATCCTCTGCAGAAAACACATTCTGTTAAACTGCCAACAAGGAAATGTTGCTACAACACCGATCATTTGGATCCTTCACAACTGTAATTGAGCTTATTGCAGCTTTATACTCCAGTACCAGAAAACATTTTGTAGTTGTTCTGCTACTAAACGTGATAAATGTCTGTTAAGGCATAAAAGCAGTGCAGTCCATTTACAATATAAGTGTATGGGAGGGACCAAACTACTTCCTCACAAATCAAGTGACAATTCGCAATACAAACATGGAGGAAAAACAACCCCTGATGTCATATAAAACAGTGTGATTACCTAATTTCACAATTATTTTGACAGTTTCAATCTACCTTTATTACGGAGTGTAAATTACCTTTATTATGGCCCAGCATCTCATAAGTATTCTGTTAAAGTTAGGTTATTATTTGGCTCATTATTTTAGATATTAAGGTCGAAACTTTCATTTTGAAGACCTCTTGCCAGAAAAGGAAAAATTGGTACGATACATCATCAAGTGTGTCTGTTTACCATTAACCGAAATGAGCTGTCATCCAGGCTGTGTGCGCGCAGTCACGGAGTAAAGCGCTGGTCGGGCACTTGTCACAGTCACAGAGCTGGACAGATGCAAACATTTAGAAAATCAGGCAAATATCTTTTCAGTTCAAGGCTTTATTGTTCTACTAATACAACTGAAATCTAGTAAGTGCACACCATGGCACTGGTGTCCCTGTTGGAAAGCAGCCTGCGTTGCTCTTTCACGAGCCAGCAAGTGAAACACTTTCACTTTCCATTAACGGCGCATTAAAATCGTCTTTAGTCTTTGCAGAGCAAATGAAGACCACACTGCATTGACTGAGATATAGGCTATTAAAAGTGTCCTGTTGTTGAACAGGTCATCGCTACACATCAGTTACTATCTGTTTCGATGTCCGACGGTGAGTCCATAATGTCGCCGGTGAAACTAATCTTTCACTCAGCAGCTACCAGCTGTTATTTTGTTTTTCAGATGCACAGAGAGAGAGAGAGCGCGCGCGAGAGAGAATATGGTGGATAAAACAGTCCTGTTGGGTTTTACGCATGACGCACAGCTTCCTCTGTATCTAGGTTTACCTGCTTCAACAATGAGCTGCTCTCCTGTTACTGCCACAATAATTCTTTGCGTTGTGAAGATTAATTCGATGCTTCAGGAATAATCACATTGTATTGGCAGTCTGTGCTACTGCAAAACAAGTGGTTAGGTTGGCTACATCTCCATAATAAAAGGCACACGTAACAAAAGTTGGCTGGGCAGCAAAAGTGATATTTTAAAGTGATCTTATAAACACCTTCATGGAGATTTTAAAAGGAAAATAATTGTAGAAATAGCTAAATTACAGATAATCAGCTTCTTCACTGCATTTGCAGGAACATTTTAATGGGCTACTTAAAATAACAAACTCATCAAGTTGCCTAGTCTAATGCAATAGACAGTCCATTTTTACTCTGATAGCCTATCTTGACCTTTCCTCATGTGGACACATAGGGGCTGTGCACAACAAAACATGCAAGAATTAAATCCCCACACTACCATGGATAGTAGTGGTGCAACGGGTTGCAGAATCCGTGGTATGGATCTTTTCCACACGGTGCGGCACGCAGGTGAACCGCGGATTGATAGCAAAGTTTATGAAATATCCTGTTTGACCTCTCAAAATATCCTTTATTCTGGAAATGTCAGAGAACCCAGTTAGATTCTGAATGTGCAAAACTTTGAACATGAGCAGAAAACCTGCTGAAACACAGGAGCTATTAAAGTCCTTGAGTTTATAACTGAATTTAAATGATTTAATTTAATTTTGATGGTGCCACATGCACATTTAAAGAGGTTACCTCAATCAGTCAGGCCTGTGTGTGTGTTGCAGTGATGATGAGGTTACCTCAATCAGTCAGGCCTGTGTGTGTTGCAGTGATGATATTAAAAGTTGATCTACAGGAGAAACATATCTGAAAGCAACCCAAAATGCCCAAGAACTGCTCTGCATTATATTCTGTTACAGTTTTAGATTTTAAATAGCTTTATTATACCTTTATTAAATCAGAAAAACTCTTTTTCCAAGGGTGTCCTGGCCAAGGCAGGCAGTAGTACAATTGCACATTTAAGATGGAAATAAATAATCAGTTACAAGGTCATAAAATATCAAAATGTTCTTAAATACTCACCACAATTCAGCAACACCTGAATTTTGTGTGTCCCTTTACATAAATAATTTCCACAATAAATTGATGCAGAAAAGGCAGAAATTGGTGTAGAAAAACACCAGAATGCAGGAAATTAAGTGTTTAACCCCCCTGTTCATACTGTCGCAGTTTTGTTGTTATATTATTATAATTAGACACATGACATTACAATTGAGCAACATCAAAATGAGACAGTTAATAGTGTTGTTCTGAGTTTTGTTGTGCCATATAAGTAGAGGATGTTTACTGTTGCTTTACTGCTTTACAGACTTAACTTTGGGGTGGGGTGGAGGTCAATTATTATGTGAAGATATTAAGTTTTATGGGCTGGGCTAAGCCCCCAGTGTTTCAAGATCCTAAAAACGCCCCTGGCTTTCTCTGTACTAAACGCCAGAGCTGTTAAGCTGATCAGAAATTAAAATGTGTTGTTTCCGGGTAAATTCCGTGATCCTGCTGCAAGCACGTTCGTTACTAGGTAACATGGATGCGTGTGCACACACGGAGTGAGTGGAAGTTGGAAGCGCAAGAACCGATGGATGCGGTAACTGTAGGTGTCGAATCTTTTTTTTTTCTTGGACGAAATCACTTGCCTGTGATCAAAGATATTGAGAGCAGCTGATGTTGTGGAGTATCCTGTAGCCAAATTCATGTTAAATAATTATTGAGGCAGACAAAAACTTTCCAACCTCTTACAACCAGAAGCTTTGGCTTTTTCACCCAGTGGTGAACAAAGTTACTTAGGCATATTCAGATCCTTTTTTCTTTTTTTTCGTTTAATAAAAGTACTAATAGGCCTATCTCGCTGTAAAAATACTCAAGTACTGCATTGAAAAAGTTAAGTAAAAGTATGTTATTAGGCTATAAGCAGGAAAATGTAGAAGTAGCCTATTAAAAATAAAAGTAGCATACTCAAAGCAGAAAGAAAAATGTCCCATATGACTGTTATACTATTAGCCTAGATATCGTATTAGATTATTATTCCTCATGCATTAATGTAGTTGGTTGTGGTTGAACTATATTTTATCAGAGTGCTATTAATGATTATTTTTAGTATTAATCAGCTGATTATTTTCTCCATTAATCGATTGTAATAAATTCTGAAAATAGTGAGAGAGCTCTGCGTGACACCTTGTATGCTTGTTTTGTCAGTTCATACCTCAAAATCAATAAAAACACATTAAAATAATAAAAAGTTAAAGCAAATCTTCAGGTTTGTAAAGCTGGAACCATGAAATGTTTTTATATGAAAAATGACAAATGCTAAATCAGATATACAATTCAGTTTCTGTCAATTAGCTTAACTGATGCAGCAGTTCTACTAGCTGTAACTAGTAATTGAAGGGCAAGTTCTGCGTGTACGATATACATTGAGCACTGCTGTGCATTGGGCTCGTTTGGGGCCAAATCTCTTGTTATTTATGATAGGCTACATTTGTATTTTTGAAATAAGTATCAACAGTCTTATCAGATTTACCTATTTTTATAATTTCTATTTGTTCGGGTCAATTATAAACTATAGGTCAAATTTAACTGTTAGTAAAAGCTTGAGAGAATTGGCTGGGGCCGAGGGGCCGCTGCTGCAAATATTTGAGTGGCTCCTCCTCTAACATGCGTTATCTCACTCCAAACTTTTGATAAAACTTGAGAGCCCTGCCTTCGCCCTTGCCTGGTCATGTAACTTTCTTCTGTATACTCTTCAGACATTTTCCTCTTTGCCTTTTTCTCGGCTATCTCTCCTTCTCTCCAGTGCCTGGAGTCCAGCATGTGTGCCGGTGTACAGAACTCTCTCTACCACTGTTCCTGTACACGAAAACTAACACCACCTGTTGCTGATTGGCTGGAACAATGTTTTAGGGAAGGTCCACACCATTTAATTTTTTTTCCATTTTCAGAGCCAGGGCTGTGTAGGAAAAGCAGATTTTTATCAGAGCACACACAATGCAGAGAACTGGCAAACCGTGAGGAAATATTCACTGAATTAACAAAAAGACTACTGGATTACAATCAGTTACAATCCATTTGAAGGGCAACAAGTTTGCTTGGTAGTATGAAATGCAGCTGTTGTGTGTTTTGAAGTGACTGCAACATAAAGTTCAATAAGGGGTTAGAATATGGTATGTTTTTTGAACTAATTAATATATGGTGCTATATCTTTTTTGTGCATGCAATAGGTTTGCAAACACATTGTGAACCATCAGTTAAAGAGTAGGCTACACCATTTATATGCTTTTTCTTCAATATCTCAATCATATTGCTTGTTGCCTGCTTATGCTTTGGCCTTTATTAAAATATAACATTGGAAAACTGAAGTCTTCTTGGTAACCTTTTTTTTAGTTAGTTTTGGTTGCTAGACACAGGAAATAACATTTAGTGGGAGGCACAAACCACAACAGCAGTTACATATACAAAAGACCAGTTGTGGATCAGAGTGACTGCACTGTAGTCAGCCATCAGCGTGCAGGGTATATGAGGAGGCCGGAGCTTTTCAACAATGAAAACTGTTGACAGCGAGGTCTGTGGATTAAGTTGATAATAAAAGCAAGTAAAGACATTCAAGGGTACAACAGGAGAAGGAGATAAAAGCTACAGACAGTCTCCTACTATCAGGTGTTTGTGTGAGTTTGACTTGAGATCTATCTGCCCACTGTCGTCCAAATTGCTGTAAACATCCTTGTTAATATCAATCAGCCAATAATGGAAAATATTGTGTCACTATAATTATGAATATTCTAGGGCTGGGCACGTTAACACATTATTATCGCATTATATTAATTAATTTTTTAATTAATTAATTAATGCCGACAATTATTTTATTGCACGTTAAAATAAGTTTTTAACTTAGTGAAGTCTGTGCAAGTGAACACACGCACATAAGACCACCGCTATATTATATATATTATATATATAATATATATTTGATTTGATTACATTAATGTATAAGTTGAGATTTACAAGAAATATTTTATTGCTACTGTGTAAAAGGAATGCGGCTGGTAAAAAGCACCTTATTTATTTAAAGTGTTTGCAAACCAAGTTATTGCACTTTTGTGTATAAAGTCAATTTTGTGCGTAACAATCCGATTAAAAAATGTAATCGTTCCGTAGAATATTTATGACTGAAACTGTATGATTTAAACTGACCCATTTTCTTGGCTCTCAAGCTGCATGTTAAGCAACCTGGAGACTGTATGCAAACATGTCCCAGCCTGTCTCCACCCTGCAGACAACAAAGGGAGAGGCGTAATAGAGCCCGAGAGACTCATCATCTCTGGCATCTCTCACATGGCTGCACGCAGAGACACACACACAAATTTAGTTATTGTCAAATGTACAATATGCAAAGCATAATTTCACAGCTAGTGAAGTCAAATAAACGCTGCAAAAGATCACTTACTTTCTTGAAATGTTTTTCACTTAACCAATAGATGGCAGCAAAACATCATCACTGTTTCTGCGTTCACTCTCAGTAGCCAAATACAGACGCTCATAAAGAGGTCCGTCTGACAGACAGATTGATAGAAAATTAAGCTGGTTGCTGGTTTTATTTGCACCTCTAAATTTATAATTTAGAAATGTATTATTAGACATTTAAGGGTAAACATGCACTAGACAGATGATGTTATCAGAATCATCCAATAAATCGTGTCACATTCTGAACATTAAAGCTGTTAAAACCCCACATGTGCTGTGGAATTATTTTGACTCAAGACGCTGGCAAATTTATCAGTGATTGCATCCCCTGATAGATTTGTTCCTCATAGGCTCCATCATAAAGTTAAAATGAGTAAAATTTGTCATTGTCTTGGTTTGGCACTATCTCAATTAAACAAATAAATAATGTTTGAATAGTGATAAAATGTTATTCAGTTTAATGAAACTGATTAATTTCTCAACTGCTAATTACTGCTGATTGAAATATTTTGCATGAGAGTTTGCTGAACACTAGTTCATTTGTGCTATACAAATTCACAGGACTTCTAGGACCATTGCTATTTCTTGTCTTATTTCTCTTCAGCGCTGTCTTTTCAGTGAAAGGTTTCATTAAAAAAAAAACAACGCTCGTCTTGTAAATTATCCGTAAAACATTTACTCAACTTTATTTGAGTAAATGTTTATTTTATTTAAACTATGCATTTGTTCATACATCAATCCCCACATTTGTTTCAAATTCCCTTCAACATACAGTATATATCTAATCAATAACTTTATTACAACAGTAAATATCTGTACATAACAAATATCCAGGTTCTCTTCCTTTGCTCTTGTCAGTTCTATGCATTAATGAACTCGTGCACACACACACACACAAACGCGCACTCACCAGCAAGATCTAACTTTCTTGTTCCCAGACTAAGTAAAACTAAAGAAAAGATTGTGACTATATATAAATGACATAAAGCACATACTTATATTCTTTGAGTTTCAGGTTCCCTTTGTTGTTCCTTTGGCATAAAATATCAAACTGAACCTATGGGTGGGTTCACCGGACTCAAACTCTGGTGCGGACTAAACAACCACTCTCTGGTCTGCCTCGAAGAGGTGGTCTCGGACTGCTTTCAAGTGAACTCTGGTGCGGTTCATTAAATAAATGAAAATAAATAATCATAGAAATGTTTTCTCTCCCTGTTTTGGTGTCCAAAATGTCGACTAGCAGGGAACAAACCTGGACTCCCAGGGAAGTGAGATGCGACCTAAGTATTTGGGCTAAAGAGAATGTTTCTCAATTACTAGAGGAGGTACAAAATAAGTAATATTCAGCCATAAAATGAAGGAGAATAGATTCCAGAGATCTGTTGAGTCACTGTCGAGTATGTGCCAACAGTACATCAAAGTATTGTAGTATGTAAGTATTTGGCTTATGTTTCCAATTTCTGGACTGTCTTAGAGCAAACCTATAGACTATGGAGGACTTAATCACAACCGTTTATCTAATATGGCGCAGGTTAATACCATCACCAACACAGGAGCACCGATGAGACATTTTCGTACACAAGCAATGCAATGCCCGGCTCCTGCTACAGTGATATACTGTGTCATCAAATACTGAGACACCCTATTTAATTTCAGCTACAATGATGAATTGAGTTAATTTGTCAATTTACATGTATTATACCATCTGGATGATGCAGACAAAATCTGTGGTGACAAACACCAGCCATGTCCTGTACAAATACTATTATTGATTCCTGAAATGTTTGCATTTGAGACAAGATGTCTTTTTCTTTCTTGGTTTCTGTGGCGCTGAATACAAATACAAATATGTAGAAAAAGTTAGAAATCCTACATATACTTAATATATTTCAACAATCATTAATTTGATTAAAACTACTAAGCCACTGAAAGGTAAGGCACACTCCTCAGTTATTTTCTTGTTTTAAAGCATACACAACATTGTAATGCTGCAGAACTACTCCTGTGAGTGTGTGTTGGTGTGACCCTCCCATCTCCCCGTCCCCTGAGTTCTGACACTGTTTCAATTACATGGTGGCCTTTTGTGCCCGGGGGAGGGTGTGTATGTGTGTGTTTCTGTTGAGGCAGACGGTGTGGTGCCTGCTCCAGGACACCCACCTCGCTGCTGCCTTGTGCCCACTGGTCCTGCCCTGGGCTGCCCACAGGATGCTGGCCTGCTTTGATGCCCTCTTCTCATCAACATACTGTAGACATACACACTTATACAAGATAGCCAATATCTCTTTAAAGTCTGTTACTCTTAGTCAGCCAACTCTTCTCTCAAGTTGGTTGACTTCCTCCGCCCAGAGCAATGCTCACATTTATCCGATAAAACTCCAAAGGACAACAAAATGTTTTTGATCAGTTGCAGTGTTTAAAAGGCTGCTTAGGTCAAAGCAGGTTATGAAATTCACTCCCCTGTGAAACATTTTGGAGGAATTGGCTTTGAAAATTTGGATCCCAATAAACATTTGAAAACACTGAAGGCCAGACATACAAGTGTCTACAAAGGAGGTTGCCAGCGAACATAAGCACTCCAGCTTGAATAGGTGTAAAAGCTTATCTTAACACCACGACTGGAAACAAGGGGAAACAGCTTACCTGGCTCTGCCCAATGGTAACACCACCCTTCAGCACCTCTAAAGATGAATTATTATGTTCAATTTTGTTCAGGATAATGTGCTGGTATTTCTTGGCCCTTGTAAAACAGCAAATTTTCATTTTTAGTGTCTGTACAGTAACTTCTGTATTTTTAAACCTGAACCCTACTTTCCTATGTTGTTGTGTCTTTGTGACTTAATTTTTAAAATTTGTCCAGTATTGAGCAAGCACCCAGCAAAACAGGGCTGCAACTTATTCCTTGCAGATGTTTGCACCCTGTCAAAGTATGTCCACTAAAGTGCTTGTTTTTGCCACTGATAATTCAGATGTTATTTTAAGTGTCAACTTTATGGAAAGGATCCTTACAGAGATGGACCATTTTTTTTAAATAGTAAGACAGTCACTGTACCGCTCTCATCAAAGGAACAAGACACCCTTGACAAAAAGAGTAATTTTACCTCTGGTCTACGTCGATAAATTTGTTTGTGTTATTGTGCGACTATGGTGTTTTTAACCCTTTAAAAACACAAAAGTCACACAATAATACAAACAAACAAAGCAAAAAGTCACACAATAACACAAACAAACAAAGCAACAAAGTCACACAATGACACAAACAAACTAACCGGCTGAGGCAGCAGTAGACCAGCAACTCCTGTGTTCTGCAAGGTATAATTACTATTTTTATCAAGGGAGCCTGGTGGCTTTGACCATAGCAATATAGTAACAAATCTTGCTCTTTAAAAAAAAGGTCTGTCTCTGTAGGAATCCTTTCCACAATATTTCCAGACACTTAGTAACAATCTGAGTGGCAGTGGCAAAAACAACCACTTTAGTGGATGTATTCTGACAGGGCGCAATTTCCCGCAAGGATTACATTGTAGCCCTTTATCACTGCTGCTGGCGGCAGCATGCTTGCTCAACAATGGACCAACTGAAAAAAAATGTTTTCCCAATTCATCACATTTACACAAAAATATGGGAAAATAGTTACCCTTTAACCAACAATAAAGTTTTATGTACTGGAGCCCATCTGGCCAAACGAGATCTGATTCAACATCAGACTTGACCAAGGCTTGAGTTGGATTTCATCCTATTGGACAGGTAAACTAAAATTACTGCAAAGCATGTGAAATATTGTGATGTTGTGCTTTAGTTGGCTCAAGTTAGATAATGTTAGCTAGCCGACCAGTTGCTAACATTATCCGGTGAAAAATAATATAGTTGTATGGCTTTCCACATTACTTCATCAGCTAACGTGGTTCATATTACTATCTTGTGTACCACCAGTATTATGTCAAAGTGTTGATTTTAGCCTGCAAGAAATGATATAATGGTATAAAGCAAATGTGGAACGATTTGTTTATCTGAGCCTATGGTGATGCAAGGCATGAGCAGCCATCTACTTTAGCACAAATCTGCCGCTGTTTGTTTCGTAACATTCAATTTAAATTTATTGTTGTTTTACCAATGCTCAGGTACACAGCTTGTCCACTGCCTCAGTCGTTGTAACTTACATGACCCACATAATATACAATAATGCAACACAATGGTGCAGGAAAACACCACAATGGAAACCATCCACTATAGTAACGTTACTTACTGCGGTCTAACTGTCATTGATTGATTCAGTCCAGCTCACTTTTTGTTATCATACAATATATTTAGCTGTGCTGACAACTACATATAGCTCCTTTAAGTAACACCATAATTTGTTACCGTTAGACAGAGCCAGACTAGCTGTTTCCCTGTTTCCAGTCTTTAAGCTAGGCTAAGTTAACTGGCTACTGACTCCAGCTAAATATTTACTTTACAGACGTGAGAGTATCTGCGTGATATTGATGTGTGATATCAGTATTCTCATCTAATTGGCAAGAGAGTGAAAATACCAAACTATTCCTTAGCAAATTTTTTCATCACACCTTCACACGCTGAAGCTGACTATTGTATCCATAATGTTTCTGTAATATCTGCATAGCTAAACTGTCAATGCTTGATGTTCCTGTTAGATACATACAGCGCACTACCAGCCCTCCCCAGGGTCATATAGCCTGCTGTAGACAGATAGACCAGTGATAACATACACTGCAACATCTAAACTTCCTCTCCTCCCTTTTCACAGGGTAGTCACCAGGAACATTGATGCATCACCTTTGTATGCCTTCTTGTTAAATTATGGTGCACAACACGGGGTCTCTGTATTTATCTTTCTAATAGCTACCTCGACACACAGTTTGTTACTTTTTTACTTACTTTGCTTTTGCTTTGTCCTTAATTCATTTTTTTCCCAAATTAAATACTTTATACATCTGTGTGATATCTATCCATATAAAGTGGCTTTTTTTTAGAGAAAACACACCCTGGTCTTTCCTCGAATACAACAGATTTGACATATTTTAACTCAGGGCTTATGTCAAGCTGCTCAGAGCGGTTTAACCAGTTTTGATTATGGACCTTTCCTCTTCTGCTTTGTTATAGACATAAACAAAATACACATTCTTTCTGACAACATATTATCTCTTCCATCCATCCCTCAGCTGTCTACATACCCTTCATTCTCTCTTTACTTTGAATGCACTAACAACAATCAATCATATGTTTCCCCAGGACAGTGGACATATACAGTGATATATTCAGCCACGTAAACAGGTAGGTAGCATTTGCAGTGCTATGTGAATAACTTAAATTTCTCAAGCATACATGCAGATGCACACACTCTTCAGTCACGCCCCACCCAGGGTGTCTGCACAGTTCCGGGCCGTGGAGCAATTAGCAGTAATGGCAGGAAGCTAGTTAGTGTTATCTGCTGACATGGCGGCCTCCACTGGCACTGACAGACCCTGAACCGGTCACGTAGAGACACAGACAGTCAGACAGAGAGCCTGAGAGGGAGGAAGAGGAGGAGGTGAACGGGTCTAAGAGCCCCCACGCAAGTGGCCTGAGAGGACATCCATATTATTTTTTACCTGCATGCCATCATCTTAAATTAGAAATGAGACTCAAGGGAACCAGGAAATACTGTGTTTAGTCCCACATTGTCTGTCAAGAGAATAATTAAATAAACCTAAAATTTCTTTTTTTGGTAATAATTATTTATCTTACTGTTTTCATTTAGTGATTAAATGTTCTCAGTCTGTGATGATCAGGACACCAGTTATCCATGCTAAAACAATCTATTAATCAGCAATTAATAAACCAGCATAAATTATTCCTCGACATTACTGTGTCATCTATTTTTACAAAATATAAGAAAAACGACATAGTGTCCCATCTATGTGCCACTGATTAGTCTGCACTACGGCTCCTGGCTGCGATACGAAGTCTCTATTGTTTCAGCAGCACGTCTCTCTTCCTGTATGCATGACACTACACACATGCCTGGAGTGGGTGGCTGGGTGGGGGTGTTGTGAAGGGGCGCCGGGAATGACAGTATGAGTGGCGCTTTACAGTCCAGTCCAAATTTAGTTATAAACCATGTTCAAAATCTGTATAAAAGTTCTGTACAATATTTACAAAATAAAGCAAAAACTATAAAAACAACACAGTAAAATCTCAAAGATCAGTACAAAAGGACAATAAAATAAAAAGGTGACTCTCATAATGAGTTAAAAGCCAGAGAATATAAAGATTCTTGGGAGAAGGAGCAACTGTCAGCTGACCTGAGCGAACTTGATGGAATGTATGTCGTAAAAGTCGGACAGATAGGTTGGAGGCAACCCATTTAATGATTTGTAGGTAAACAATATAATCTCATTAAAAATGAGAAAAATAAAGTCATTCCATAAACGTACAGTGAGACAGAAAAGGGAGGCCAGTATGGGGGAAATGGGGTTTCGCCTGCTTTTTCCTGTTAAAAGACAAGCTGCAGCATTCTGGATCAACTGCAAAACAGCATAAAAGGATGTGGTCAGGCAGTCCCAAAAAAGACTAAACAAAATAAACAGCAGAAATCCCTGAATGAGGCTCTGACACAACATCAGGCACGTAGGTTTGACCAGCTTGGTGAAGGAAAGACTCAATTTTGTTGGCTGCCATCTGTTGTTGCTGTGTGTACAGTTCAGAATCAGTAGGTAAGAGGATCGGTAGCACGCATGCATAAAATCCGACCCCATATCTTTACATAGGCAGCAGCATAGTGTCTGAGACAGAAGGCGTGTGGTTCATTTTTATGTCAGCTTACAGCACGTTGACAAAAAAGTGATTAATTGATAAGTGATTTCATTAAAAAACTGTTCCTTGGAAGGATAGCATTGCACATTTTTTTCAAGTCTGACTGAAACACTTGCCCTTATGTAGCCTACAAAAAGTTGTTCCTGATGTCTGTGCTGGCTGTGAAGAGATCCCTTCATAATGCTATTTGTTAGTGGTGGGGAACAACATCCACAGTCCTCATTCTGAGCAAAAATACATTTCAAAGTTCAGCCAAACTTAATATGAACACATGGGCATGTGAGCCTTGAAAAATATGAACCAATCTTCAAATCCTTATTTGGCAAAAAAATGACTCAAATACTCAAATGCATGTCCTGTGTTATGCAACAACTCCAGATGTATTTGAAAGGTTATCTACTCTATAGATGATGGCCTGTTGTTGTGGACACAAATCTTTTTTGGTCAAATAGACCCAAGCCCTTGAATTTGTTTCTTTTGAACAAGGTGAAATATCATATTTTCTGTGTTACTGAGCTAATAAGCCCTGTGTGCTGGTCAAAAAGCCTGGTGCCAATTAAGGCACAGTAGTCTCAGTTTGCGTGCCACTCTTCACGATGTCTCTTTTCACACCAAATATTTTTTGGGAGGGCCAGATTTGGCCCCATTGCTGCTATTTGCCTACTAATATGATAGTGGAAGGTGGGTTTTACTCTGTGCATGTGCACATGTTTTACTCATGTTGTGGGGACTCGCTTTGCTTTTGGGGACAAAACGAAAGTCCCTAGGGTGAAGGCCTGGTTTAAGTTTAGGGTAAAGTTAAGAATATCTGGGTTGGAGTTTGGCAAGTAGTGGTTAGAGTTACGGTTAGTCTCCAGGAAATTAATGTAAGTCAATGTAATTTCTTCTGAATAGATCAAAACACGATTGTGTGATTGTGTGCCTATGTGTGAGTGTGAAAGTGGGAAACTGAGGGTTTACTGTATTTGTTTATTTTTGAAATCTTCCCTTTTCCTCTCATCAACTCCCCAAGGCAGCAGCTCAGAAAAAGAAAAGGTCTCAATCAACACTAGAGACTACGATAAGACCCACCAACAAATAACTTACAGTAATGCAGCATGGAGAGGTTACGTGCCAGTTTGCCTCACAATCATTCTCCGTCCATGACTGCTGCCAGCACCGTACTCACTGACTTCTTAAATCTAGTAGTACTAGTAGTTCCCTACTAGATAAACATTCATTCATAAAATAAACTTTGTTTTGTCAGTTTTAATGATGTCTGCTAAATGAGAGGCTGCATGTGTTTGGAAGAAAACATCCTTAACGGAAATTCTAGTAAAATATGAGCTGCTGACAAACCACTCACAGCCGGCTGCAGTGTTTGGACACAAATTCACTCATGTGATGGCATGCAAAATAAACAAAATAAACTACAAGTCAGGGCTCTATTCTGGTAAAATATTGTTAAGCTGGGATGAGGTCAACAACTTTCAGTTACAAATGTCAATGTAAACTTTAACTGAAGTTCCCCATTGTAACAGCAGTACATTATTTATGTAATTTCAATCAACTGATTCTAAATGGAAGACGCATCTAATATGAATCCTGTCTGAGCAAGTGTACGGGTCAAAATGCATAAGCCACATGTACGGAGAGAAAACTAAAGCCTTGAGCTCAGAGATGCAGAAGCAGCGTATAGGTACTTTGTGTACAAAAGCTGATTAGTCTAAACACAAATGTAAGGATGCCTAGTTTCTAGACGAGCTTCACCAGCCTACCATCTGTCTTCCTACTATTGTTGTTGCTAATTGTATTTTGAATTACAGTGACGTACAGTAACACTGACATAGCCCGTCTAACTGAATCACGTAGGGCGGCTTCAGATGACAGATTGACGATGGACTGAATGAGTGGGGAATTTAGCACTTCATAATTTCATCACTAATTTTAGTGCTTTTCTCTTCCACTTCAATCAGACAACAGACTTGAAATACTCTCACAATTGGAGGATGAGATCTTAGTGGCTCCAGATTTAAGCAGCAACCAATTTGTCAAGATTCATTGTCCCTCATCCCAATGCCACGCCTTTATAAACGTCTCTGTATCATTTCCCTCAGTTATTTGACTTGATGTAAAAATTATGTAATTCCTAAAGCATGCTCTGTACCACTCAATTCTGACTCTCTGGCTCTCAGGCTTTATTTTAATCAGAAGGACGGACCATCAATAGCACATCTGCAGCTGTATCTGCCAGTGTTTAGATGCTCTCGATGTACAGATGAAAGATCTGATGAGAGACTTAACGGCGACATTTGGGATTGTTTAGACTGCCCAGCCGTTTGATGAGGGACATGTCTTCAGTGGGAAAATCATCTCTTCCAGTAGTCCTTTAAAAAAAAAAAAAGTTATTCTGCCTTTGCACTGCGAGTGGGTCCTCCACCATTGACCTGACATGAAATCACAGATGCTCAGAGCAAACCAAGCAGACAGACAGACAGATATTAGAAGACCATGTCTATCACCTGCCTGTGTCCTGCTAATCCACTATGAGTTTCCTGTATGGCACAAGAGGCCAGGAAGAGAGGAGCACAGAGCAGGAAACAGTCACTCCCATTATTAGCTAAAAGAAAGGGCAGGGGTTTGGCTAAACGCTGGAACGGTCCAAAATAGACGGGACACGGTTAAAACACGAACAAGGCACGCACATACGGTGTACAAGAGAACACACGGCCATGTTTGTTTATTAGTTGTTTGTGTGACAACAATGGTTGGCGTAAACAGAGGTTTTGATGACCTCAGGGCGTCTCTTTCACTGTCTTCTCTGTGTATATATATAAGATGGATAAATATAGCAAGCAGCTGCATTGCAGTCACTTTCACATTGATAACAATAGAGAGAACAGAAGAGAAGGGAAGTATTTCTTTTGTTTAGAGTCTGGTCTGCCGCTATTTTAGTAACAGTGATGGTGGAACAGACGTGAGCACAAACCATGGCTCTGCGTGCAAGGAATAAGCAGCACTTGGATTACTGTGGTGGTAGTAATTACAACTGCACTAAAAAACTGTACTTAAATGAATATTCCTGCCTTTGTATCTGCACAGGTTACTGAGAATGAAGAGCTACTGGTTGATTCTGCTGCATGTCAACAGATAACTTTCCAAAAATCATCTTTTCCGCTTTTGCACTCCCAGTGATAGAACTAGCCAGCAGTCTTTCTCACATTTCGTAGTATATAATAATTATATCCTTTATCATTTAAATCTTTGCTAATGACATTTAGGGGAAACACTGTTTTTTTTAAATTTTATTTAACTAGTAAGTCCCTTGATATTAAAATCTCTTTTCCAAGGGAGACCTGGCCAAGACGGCACCGCTAGTTAAGCTATCACTGAACACTTTCTGTCTTCTGAGATATTGTATGTGTTGTCTAACTGTGTTTTTTGATCCCTATTGGTACTAAGTGCATTATACACATTGTGACTCTACGAACAGTTGTGAGCTGAATGAATTGTTGAAATGGTGAGCATCAAATATTTTACACCCCAGCTGTGTAGCCATTTGTGTACAGTGTCTTTTTGAATTTTCACTCTAAATAAGGTTTTAAGAACACCACTGCAGCAAAAAGCAACTTTAAAACTCATTGCCCACTTTTAATGAATCACATTAAAACTCTCATTTTCCAAATCCACAACATTTTCTATTATAAATTATATTTTTTTTAAACAGATTTTTTTAGAGCTAATTCTGGCAAATTAATCTTGTGAAGAGAGCATATGCATGCGCACAGACATAGACTAACATTCAGTCAGTGTGAGGGCACAGCGCTTTCATCTGGGTGGAGAGGACGTGTCTGGCAGTGGGCATTACACAAACCATTCTAGTGTCACGTGTGCAGACTAAGCACTGATTATTATCTTTGTGTGTGAGCACTAAGTACTTCCTGCATCTTGATGTCAGTAATACTATAGAGTGACGGCATGTAAGCACCATATTGGGAAGTGATGGCATGATTGCTCCTTTTGACCTATTTTTTTCCAATTTCAGTTTGCTTTGTTGGCATGAATGTCAAAAGAACAAAATTACCAAAACTTCTATCTCTTCTATCTCTTGTCCTGTCTGTGGTTGGGATGTTATTTAAGTTGTCATACACTGAAGAGATGGATGCCCAAGCAAGATTTGAATAATTGAGATAGCAGAGGTGGGACCAAGTCATTTAGTGATGTCTTAGCACTCAAGTCCTAAACTTTGAGTTTCTTGTCCTAACAAATCATAATGTGCTCTTCACCAAATTAATACCATTTCATATTTTTAACAAGGAATTAAAAAATAATAAAAACATTAAAAATGTGAAAAAGGCCGAGGTGCAGTTTCACACAACAATTGTTGTATAATTACATGAATTAAATGTGTGATAGTGTTGTAAAGTTTTGATGTGCTGCACACATTTTTTTCCATAATTTACATTTGTGTCAAGTCAGATCAACACAAAAGGTCCAAGAAGAAGTCAAGAGTCATTGGTGTTGAAGTCAAAGTCAAAATTCAGGTCTTTTTTGCAGGGAAAAAACACTTGTGAATCTGGGACTGAGGATCCGTCCAATATGTGTCTGTGCTCAGTGTAAGAATATCAAAAACTGTCCTGATTGGATTAAAGGGTCACCACACAGCCAAACTTGAGGAAATAATCCATCTCACTGCTCCATTTCACATGTTTTGAAATGATCTTGATTGGCTCCTTACAATATTTGTTACATATATCTATCATGCACATACAATCATGCCAATCAGGACTTTGCAGATGAGATTCAGTGATATTTCCAAAAGGGGACAAACATTGTTTTCAGCTCATTGTGAAAGATGGCAGCAGTCCAGGCATCTCCCAGAGTGAAAATAAATCTGGAAAACAGTGAGAAAAATGCTTTGCCTTCCTTTCACTACCTGCTTTGTGAAATGTTTTCGACAATACCGTTTACTGTGGTTCCAGTTATGTAAACCAACGAGCCAAGCTTATCTGAATAGTAAGGATACTTGAGGCCATGCACATACACACACAGGCCTGTTCTGTCCTCACAAATGGGAGTGTGAGGGTGTGTTTTCTCCAGTCACGAGAGGCTGTCTCTGTCTCTCTCTCTTTCCTGCCTGTCTCGTCTTCATGTCTTCTGCTGTCACATCATTGTTTCTGTAAGTCCGTGTGTTACATGTGACTGTGTTTGTGCGTACATTGTTTTTCTGTTTGTATTAAATGAACACAAAATGTATTATGTAAATTCATCATCTTTACCATAAACAATGCATTTTGTGTGTTTATATCTTTAACATAAACAATGTATTTGGTGTATTGTCTGTGTATTTGTCGACAGAATTGAAAACAGACACACCAACACAGCACACAAGCAAACCCTGCCAAATTGTCCTTTAGCAAGGAGTCCCTGCTAGTTATGTACCAGGTTGACTTAAAGAGGATTTTAAATGTAAGCTATTGTTAACACAGCAACACAAGTTTATGAAAGTTTCTATGATAAAGTAAAAGCTCTGTTCAGACATCACAAAACTGCCTCCATGAGGTTTTCAGACACTGGATCATTGGGAGTACTTAAGCACATGTTGAACTGTGGCATCTGAACTAGCATTATTGTTTAAACTTCCTGTGTCTTCCCGTTAGACTCACTAAATAGATTTTGGCATCAGCAGAGCAGCCAAATGTTCTCAGTGTTTTGTTTTAAGTGGTCACAAAGACAAAGAGAAGAACAATGAAAATGCAGTGCTGAGTGTGTGTGTTTGTGTTGTTATAGAGGAATAAAGATAAAATGCAGTTAAAAGCTAATATTAACTTCAACAACTTCAGCACTGTTTAAAATTATCCATTTGTTTGTAAGATAGGAAACCTTTTGAAGTAGAAGATCATAACGCTTCCCCAGTGTGTAAATGTCTTTGGGGAATATTTTCTGTAAATAATAACAACGCTGTAATTCACAGGCTCAGTTAGGACGGTCAAGCTTTAAACTTCGCACATCTCGATATGACACGTCAGGTGAGCTACACCACCTAATCTATACACTGCTCACATTTTTGACAAGTTCTACTCAGAGCTCCACAACAAGATGATAATTTTGCCATTCATTTGGAGTCATGTCTCTGTCCACTGGACAAATGTAAGTCTCCAGGTCTGAGTTTTTAGTACAATGTTCAACTTTCTTCAAAATCTATTCACTATCTTTGTCTTTCTTTCGTGCTGGACGGGTATTTCACAGTGTGTATAGGCAATTATATTATATTTATATTTTATATCAACATTGCTATTTTAAAGAAAGTAATTCTCAAACTGGAAACTGGGAAATGGTGTTAAAGGCTCAGCAAGTGACGCTGAATGGCTCAACATCACTTGTATATAATTAACAGTGTTGGCTGTTGTCTGGTTTGCATTCTCTCTATATGCTGTGCTATTTAGCTATAGTGATGTTGAGGTGGTGAATAATTCTCTGTGGGGGGCTTTCACATGAGCTTAGGTGTAGGCTAGTCAATTGAATAATTGTAAAAAATATGAGTTAGTGCACAGTTATAATTCAATTCAAATTAGCTTTATTGGCATGAATGTGTAACAACAATATTGCCAAAGCATCATAAAGCGTTATATAGGGTACAGTGGATGTCTTTCAGCTTCAATACAGATACACATCCATTTTAACCAATGCAGTTTTACACACTGAAACAGATCAAGCTTCACTCATAACTGCCACTGAAGCGCCATCATCCTTTTTAATTCAGTGTTTTGCTTAGTCGCGTGTTTGAAGTACCTGTCTTAATATTTCCCTATGAGCACTGTCAAGATGCGTAAGTGCACTGAAGCTCAAGCTAAACATTTAGTAGTCCTAAACACACTTGTGTCAAAAAGATAGACTTAACGAATAAGATGGAGCAGGTCAGAATGATGCACATAATGGCTGCAGCGTGATCTCATGTTAGAAACCATGGTCTCTGTGTCACTAAATAAAGACGTTTAAGGGTCTACACTAACTGAGTGTGGACAGCAGCATCCATAAGAACACGGGTTTTGTCAATTATATCAATTATAAGAGTTAACAAGAAAAAAACACTTTGTAAGTGGATGTGATGTAGAGCAGCTGTCGGTGTGTACCCGCCCTTGTTAATGGCCCTCCTTACCAGCTCTCATTATGAGCACACTCCATTCTAATGAGCCATAATAGCACCTCCTGATAATCAACCTGATAGGTGGCCCCTTTGGACTCTCTACCCTTTGATTGGCTGGCTGGACGGCAGTGTCGGGACACTGATAGGCTATCAAGGGGGAGGTGGGAAGGGGAGACTGGCTGTTAGCCAATGGACGTGATAGGACCCAGCGGACCGAAACTACACTGGCAGCAGGTACTAACACCACGTAGATGAAGGACAGTGACGTAAGCTGTGTGTTTGTGTGTGTGAGTGTTTGGGTGTTTCAGTTAAGGCTGGTCATTTGGTTGACCCTTCTATTAAAGGCATGTTAAAGAACAAAGCCTCAAACTTTAGGTAATGACCAAAACTGGTGTTAAGAGTTTTTTGACAAACGGCGTGCGTGATTTTGATTTTTTGTTCAGAGATTTTTATAAGAATGTCCCGTTGGCTCACTGAAGACATTTTGACATGTCATAGTAAGAAAGGCACAGGTGTAAATAATAAAATTAATTTTGGCTGAATTCTATTTAGCTGCTTCAGTCCCTCAGTTGAGGGTCCTGGTATTGTTCATGCTGGCTCACTGTCACACTGTCATTGCCTACTGGGACACTTGAACAGAACAGATCCAAGTCAAAATGTCTGCTGTTTATAAGGTCTATTGTATTTTGAGAGAAATTAGAGCCTTTTTGTTCCTTTTTCATTGACTTCTTACAATGCAGTGATATCTGGACCAAGGAGTATTTGAATTAGATTTAATGTCAAAATATTAAATGGATATGTTGGCATATAGGTCTGATTTTATATTTCCATAAAATTGCACCTTATTGTTTTTTTCTACTTCTACCTCTACTTCTGCTGGAGAACTGGATGCAAATTTGGATAAAATTCAAGACTGCTCAAATGCTCTCTCTCTGTGTACCTTGATGCTGACTTGTCCGTTAA
Source organism: Micropterus salmoides (assembly GCF_014851395.1). Lineage (NCBI taxonomy): Eukaryota > Metazoa > Chordata > Actinopteri > Centrarchiformes > Centrarchidae > Micropterus > Micropterus salmoides. The sequence goes on along the minus strand of NW_024040152.1, from coordinate 25,957,652 downwards.
AGCCGTCAGTCAAGTGTTGAGAGATGACTGATTAGACAAAGCTACTTTGTATCATTGTTTTTTGTAAGTTCCCAGTTAAGTTGTAATCATGATCAGTGACATATCATGATCATATCCTGAGTCAGTGTTGCACACCTCACATATTCTTTTTTTTTTTTTTTTAAACCTGCCTGGCAGCCTGGTATGAGTATGAGGAGCAGGATACCGTATTGTGCCAGACAGATTTTACTTTAACAAGACAGTATTAATATACTCCTTTGTCCTTTGTCCTTTGTCCTATTGTTATTTATTCAAATTTATTTGTCGCCGGGTCAGACAGGGGAAAGACATGGGGATGGGGAATAGAAACACCACATAAACAGACAGCACAGAGAGAGAGCAACACCTGCAAGAACAGGGAGGGGGGCTTGGGGCAGAGAAAAACATACAACAAACAAACAAAGAACAAACAAACAAAAACAAAGAGACAACCAGCCGAACAGGAGCGATAAACAGCTGACATAGTAAGATAATTGAGAGAGAAATGAAAACAAGAAAAAATCAGGCAACATAAATAAACAACACAGCACCGCCTGAGAGCTGAAATAATAACAATTAATTTAAATAACTTAATGAAAAATATCAAGAATAATTCTACCAGGGAGAACCTTTGTTTGTGTGTGTGTCTATGTGTGAGACTGTATGTGTCTGAGTGCGTGTGGGTGAGTGTGTCTGTATGTGTATGTGTGTGTATATGTTTGTGTGCATAAGCCTGTTACAGAATGTAGTTCATAGTGAGAGTGGGATGCCACAACCGTGCCGCACCGACTCCAGCGACAGTCATGTCACATATTCTTTTTACAATCAGTCTCTTGGTTGCCAATCAAGTCTATAGATCATTCTCACAGTGGCATCTTGTAAAAGGTGTAACTAATAACATTAACGATGGCTCTGTTCTATTGAAGTGTCCCAGTAAGCCAATGTGAATAATAACAGGACTAAAGCAGCTAAATTCAGCTATCATTCATTTTATATACATCTGTGCTTTTCCTAGTGTGACATGTCAAAACATCTGCTGGGAAAAAGGTTTATTGTCCATGCTAGCTAGTAAAATAACAGTTAAATAGAACAGAGTCATCATTGCTGTAATAAGTAACACCTGTTCTTTGCAATGACAAGTCTGCTATAAGAAAGGCCTTTAATGATAACATTTTTAATACCCTTTCATGCCAGTTCAAAAGCCTTGGCTATATTTCTACACACCTCTGACTGGAATCAGTTTTACTTCCATTAACGTATTGTGGTAAAGTCCATTTTGATTTAACTTTGACTTCTTATATAAAAAGCTTATCTTTGAAAAAGATGATTTAGCGTATCAACACTATCAAATTCTGTTTTCTTCGTAGAAGAATGGGTGTCACTGAGGGTTGTTGATTTCAGTATCCTAATGCCCGCTTTCAGAAAATGTGAATGGTGACCGTGTGGTAAATTTGGCACATTGTATGTGCAGTTTGGTGCATGTGCTTGAGAAGAATGTGACCTTTTTTTACTGAGAGCGGAAAAAAACGATGGAATGATTAAAATATCTTTCCCCATCTCTTCTTCCCCTGGGGGGCTGCCTCCCCTGCTTTCATCCGGTAGCCTGGAGGGAGAGAGAGGGAACAGGGTGGAGAAAGAGAGAGAGAGAGAGAGAGAGAGAGAGAGAGAGAGAGAGAGAGGTGGGGGGAAAGGGAGAGAAAGAGAAAAAAATCAAAAAGAGGTAAAAAATAAAGAAAACCAAGAGACAGACAAAGGATAGAGGCAATTGTGAGTCAACAAAGAGAGATAAATAGGACAGGAATGAGAGAGACTGACGTCATTCAATCATCACCTCCCATTTCTTTCATGAATGACAAGCGGTGACTCTGGGTTAAAGATGATAGAGCAATGCTTTCCCTCTCTCTCTCTCTCCTTCCCCCTCCCCTTTCTTGTTTGTACTCATACCCCCTGCTCCTGTGCCCCTATATAAATTCTGACACAGACCCTCTGCCTTAGAGTTATGTTAGGTGGATAGGAAACAACAGGTGTCTGCTTGTCCAAGTGATACAGAGTTACAGATATTTGAGGCTTCTTTGGGTGTAGCAGAGTTTTAGTTAATTTTGTTCAACTTTGTTAGATACATATTTGAGCATTCTGTCCCGCTGTGCTGACTGGAAAGCCAAAACATTCAGACTCAGCAGACAAACATCAGTTTTGATTTGACGCCGAATAGGACTGTCAAACAGCAGCATGGTGAACATGACGAACCAGTCTGCTTTCATCCAAAGAATTGGCTTTCTGCTGCTACTGGTGGTGTACGGCACAGGTAAGATCTGTTGACATTAATTTTTAGATTTTAGCAAGAAATTGTGTACTGGGGGACTATCAGTACGATTTCCAGGGTAGAAAGGTATTAGATCAGAAGACACGTTTTTTGGAAGTGTAGTTCTATAACACCTTTTGTAAAATGCTGAAACAGAAACAAAACTCTTCTTCTCTCCTCCTCTAGATGCAAAGATGCAAATCATTACCAGTAAGCAAGATGTTCTGGTAGGAGAAGAGATCTTACTGCTGTGTAAAGGTGAGTCATTTGTGAATGAAATGTTTCAGTTTGAATGTCTTGTAGATGATAAGCTTATTTCACTCACTCATTTCCACTCTGTCTCTTCCTGATTTCCTTCTTCTCTTCCGTCCCAGCTGGGGCAGAGGGAGAAATGACGTGGCAGAAGGATGGGGAAGATATCGATGATGAAGAAATGGTGTCAAAGGTGGATGAGACAGTCTCTAAATTGCTCATTAAGAAGGCCACACTGCAGGATACGGGCGAGTATTCCTGTCGGTGTGACTTTGACAGCGGACATCAAGATAATGCTCAGGTGCAGCTGTATGTTTATGGTACGTAACAAATGGCTACACACATATACATGTATACGGTCAGTTGTACTGAGCCTGTCCAAACCCTGTTTTGATTATCACTCATTTTGTTGCGTGTAGTATTGCCAACTGAACTTTATAGAATCTGTACTATAAATGTTCACATATAGTTTAAAAATCAGTTTAGTATGTGACACATGAGTGTGCACGGCCAGTAAGTGTTTCACTGAGAATTTTCCAGGCAGGAATCCAGGATTGAAAATAACAGGAAGTAGCATTAAGGGTTGCCAAAAACATTATTTGATAAGGGACAACGAGAAAAGCTGTGTTTTTTATATAATAAGGATTTGGTTACTATGCAAATTGTCCGCCATTTCTAAGACAGGGTTTTTTTCAGGTTAATTCAGGGGTTATAAAAATCAAATGCTGGGAGAGGCAGTTAGTTCCCTCTTTGAGCGTGAGATGGGGGAGGAGCTATTGAATCCACTGACAGGTGAAAATTCCCTTTAAATAAGACTAAATTCTTTAATTGATATGCCTCAAAAGATAATACCTTTTGAAGAACATTTAATATCTTAAATCATCATCTGGAACAGAAGTGTTTTGTCCTAGCATTTTGTTATTTGATCACTTTGTAAATATTTTACCTTTTATTAATCTGTAAATAAATATCATTTATCATTTTTAATCAGTTTATTCGATTGATTATTACTTTCTCTGAGGGAAACAAAAATGTCACCACAATTGCTTTATTACATAAAAATTATGCATCCTAACCATCTCAACTTTTGTCAGAGGGTCCATCATTTGGAAGCACCACCACCTACCATGAGTTTCTGGAGGGCAAAAACGGGATGGTACCATGCTTGGTGACTGGGCAGCCAGCGGTCAATGTTCGCTGGCTCAGAGACAAGCAAGAAATCCCTTCTCATGGTAGGACCAGCACCTTAGATCAAAAACTTTGCAGCTGCCATCAATGCACCATGAGTTAGATAATTTAGTTTTCCAGCATAGCAAGATCCAGCAAAAAGAAACATCACAGGTGGTGATGAAGACAACAGCAAATGAAATGTTTTTCGCTGTTAAACTTTCTTCAACAGTTATACTGTTCATACTGTTGTTGTCAAACATTACAACATATACATATTAACAAGGACATTGTCAGACATTGTAATAAAAACATGAATAATGTTAACAACATTTATACAGTTTTGTTACTCTTGACCCACCCATTTGTTACTTTTGTCCCGACAAGAGAAAAAGTAGTTTTCAGGGAAAAGGCTCTAAAATCCTACTTTACGCTACTGAACCAGCAAGAGACAGCAGACAGACAAAGTTAGCGACTAGCTTGAGAACATAGTGGACGAGCCAAATATTTTCATAGAACTAGCAGGAGAGTGAATATTGAATATTTGTAATGTGACCAAATAAACTCCAAAGTTTCTTGGTATCTGCTGGATAATGCTAATAAAAATTAATGACAGGAATGCAGGTTTAAGTATCACAACTAAAAATTTAAGCACTTGTCAATTTTCCCTGTGATACAGTACATATCAAGTCACCTTTACATTAATACAGTTTGTATTTGAGTGAGCACTTACTTTACAAATATACTGACTGTTTAATGGAGAGTTCAGCGTTTCTGTTGCTAATTACCACGCTGTCCTTGAGGCTCAGCAGAATGAGCTCTGCAGTGATATGGCTTTGACCAGCTGCAGAATAATGGACTTTCATCCACAAAACATAACTTTGTCTTCTTGTGTTACATCTTTCCATCTCTCTTTGTGTCTTTTCCGTTATTCTGTCTCTCTTCAGGTGAAAATCATGTGCGTCAGCTGCCTGATAACACACTACTTATTGAAACTGTAAAGCGAGAGGATGCTGGGACATACGTGTGCCAGGCCCAGATTAGAGGAAGGCCCATCTATCAGCAACTCTCCGTCTCTGTTGTCGTCAATGGTAAGTGTAATTTTTTCAAATCAGGATTAAATAGTGGCCATAGACACATAGATCTTTTTGGGCCCTTGCTAAACCTGATGTGTGTAACATAACAATGGTTTTTTTTGGTGTTTGGTTGCTTCAAAGGTTACACACTTCCTTGAAAATCTAATTTTGTATTTCACTTTAGGTGATAATGATCCCATGATAAATCTGAAGTGTGAACGAAGCTTCATTCTGACTAAAATACGATTCTTTGCTGCAGCTCCTCCTACTGTGCTTCTGAGAGAAGAGGTAAAAAAAGTGATTGCCGGACCAGAAAGCAACGTTTCCTTACGGTGCTTGGTGGACGGTCTACCAAAACCCAACATCACCTGGGCCATGTAAGTCCTGACATGTGACGGATTTGTTACACCTTTTCAGTATCTCCATAAATTGTGTTTTGAAATGCACATTATGTATTAGTATGTTCATAATCTAATTTAATTTGAAGTGAATTTAACTAAACTCAACCTGTTTTCTCTCTAATTATTTTACATTACAACAAAAGTCTGATGACTTACAGTGTATGTAATTTTTCGGTTACCTTTTGCATTGCAGTTCATTGCTTCCCCTCATTTTAGTCGACTTAGATGTTTCTCAAATATTAAAATGTTTAAATTACAACCTTAGCTTAGGACAATCTACCATCAGCAACAAAACTGGGTTATTTGTGTTGATGTTTAGTCTAGTGCACCCGACTCTCAGCATTTCTAATGTAGCATGACATCTTGTTTGTGTGCCAGTGGGTGGAGCAGAGTGCAAAGATGAGGCAAGTAATTTGCTAATCAGCTTTGTTCTGTGGCGTCAGCTGTCCCTTTTCTGACCTCTTTTTTTTTCTTCTCCAAGTTGTTTCTGCAAACATCTGGAAGGCATAACACTGTCTTTTGAATCCATATGAATAACAAATCCCTCCAACATCACTCAATGTGTACGTTGCTCTGCCTTTTCCTACTCGCAGGCCTTTGACGTTTGACCCTTCACGTCATCAGTTTAACTCAGACCGCAGCCAGTTGACAATAAGGTCTGTTGCCAGGGCAGACTATGGAGAGTACATCTGCACTGCCACCAACAAGATAGCTGAGAGCAGTGCTACCATTATGCTTCATGTTTTTGGTAAGTTCTGTTTTTTCCCCCCACTGCTCTGATAACTCCATTAGATTACTGAAACACAACAAAAATTACAACAACGAACTGTAAAAATGAAACGATAAATCACTAAACATGTTCATATGCTTCTTTATCTTGTTGTAGTGTAAAGACACTTGTCCGGCCCAACATTTCTTTGAAGTTTGGTGAAGTGGTTACTGTTATGGTGATGTTTCATTTCAGAGGCCCCAGACGTGTCTGTGTCAGCAGAGCAGCAGAGTGTTTCAGTGGGTGAGCGCTTGTCTGTGTCCTGTAACGTCTCTGGCCATCCTCAGCCTGATCTACACTGGCTCAACAAGCAGAATGGACAAACACTGGTAAGAGTGTGTGGGTGCATGCCCACACACACATAAGCACAGACACACAATACAAAACACAAAAACACACACACTTGCGCTTTGGTCTAATATGTGATTGTACATTTCCTTTCGTGTCCCCCTCTGTCAGGACTCTACCTCTGGTCGTGTCCGTGTTGTTGATGGGGTGTTGGTGATTGATGAGGTAGTGCCCTCTGATGGCGGACTGTATTCCTGCATGGCTGTCAGCTCCTCTGGAAATGCATCAAGAGATTTTGCACTACACAGTAAGATTTAAATTTGGTCTTTATTTTTAAGAAGTTCAGTGAAGTAAGAGTAGATTAAATCAATTCTATTCAAATCAATTCAATTCAATTCATATTAGCTTTATTGGCATGAATGTGTAACAACAATATTGCCAAAGCATCATACATAAATCTTTACCTATAATCATGCCATTGACACACATTTTAAAATGTTCTAATATTTGTTTTTCCATCTTCCCTTCTTTCTTTCCTCCTCCAATCTGCCTCTTGACCCACAGCCCAGCCTGGTCGCCCTCTCTACTTGTCAGTCTCACCTGGATCTACCTCAGTCCTCTTCTCCCTCAAAATCCCACCCACCAGTGGAGGAACACCAATCACAAGTTACGTCATGCAGTGGAGGCAACAACAGGCAGAACAGTGGAAGGAGACCACAGTCCCAGCTTCAGGTAAAACATCTCTTCAAAGAGGATTGCAGTTCTGTATCATGACTCTCAGTCAGTGTATCATTTATACTTTAAACTGCATGTATTATACATTTTATTCTGCCATAAATACCTACATAATATTTAATTATGTACATTAGCTGATGTTGTGTCTTTCTGTGTTTGTTTTTATAGATCCCTTAGCTATCACCGCCCTCAAGCCATATACGATGTACACAGTACGCTTGGCTGCTTTGAATGCAGTGGGAGTGGGAGAGTTCTCAGACACAAACACTGTCCAGACCCAGGGAATACGTAAGTAAATACCTAACATATTAGCAACGCACAGTGTCAACACACACCAAAGCAATATTTCATGCTATGTGTGGAGCATTAACTGGATATTAAGTGTGTGTGTGTACATATTTGCACCTTTTAAACTTTTGCATGAACGCATAAATGATGCACATTTAATGATTAAGTGTAAGCGCCCATATATTCATGGATGCTAATGTGTATGTGGTATATATATATATATATATATATGTGTGTGTCTAGTAGGCAAGGCTTTTCCTCCTCATCTGCTATCGCTCATTTTTCTTCTTCATCTTTCATGCCACCATCATCATTACATTCCCACGACATCATCACCTGCTGACTGGTGTTCATTCATGCTGCCGATGACACCGTGTAATCCTCTGTCTCCCATCCACAGAGGGTAAAGTACACACAGTGATCTATTAAACTATGAAATAATGGACTGACGTGCTCAGTCAATCTTTATGTAGCCTGTATAAAGAAATATCTAAATGCAATGATTAGGTGTTCATCATTATTTATTACTCTTAAATGTGAATGCATGGCCATCAGTTGGTCATCAGTTCTTTCCTTTCTCTTTGCCTCCTGTCTGTAGGTGAGCCTGACAGTCCAGTTTTGCTGTACAGTGCAATGAAAGTAGATGGCAACTCCTTCTACGTCCCTCTTAAACAGGTCGATGATGGTGGATCTCCGCTGCTGCACTTCAGCATACGATACAGACAGGTAAGAGACAGCGCGAGTCTGTCTCTGCATGCGCCCATTTCAATTTCTTACTCTTCATTGGTCCTTTCGTGTCCTTACTGTCATCCTTTAGTCCTCTTGTATGCTCTCTCTTTATGATCTTTCAGGATAAAGAGGGGACTGAGTGGAAAGAGATGCAGTTGTCGTCCAATGCTGACTCTGTCTCCCTTCAAGACCTGTCTTTTGGCTCAGACTATCAACTGGAAGTCACAGCGGTCAATGCTAATGGCTCCTCTCTCCCGGCCATGTTCAACTTCACCATCGCAGACCCGCCTGGTATGTGGCCTCTCACTCCTTACACAATACACTTTAGCCTGTTAGCCAGGAAATGTGGCTTAAACTACAAACTGGGAGTGCTGACACAAACATTTAAATATTATGGTGTGACAGATTCCCTAACACTAGTCTGTTTGCCACGACTTTTTATCTCTCCCCGCAGTCAAAATGAATAGCCGCAGCATGACCAAAGGCACTGTGGTTGGCATTGTCATGGTGATCTTCCTCTTGGTGTTCCTGGCGGTAGACACCACCTGCTGCTATAGAAAGCGCTGCGGCCTGCTCATGTTCATCGCTGTGAAACTCTTTGGACAGAAAGTCCCAGGCCTCAAAATGCTTGAAGAAGGAGAGGGAACCAATGGGTAAGTAGGCATCTGTAAGAGAGCATGTTTATATTGTCATTCATGTACATGTATATAAATAAAATGTCATCAAGTTGGCATCATCTTATGAATCTTTGTGTGTGTCGTGGCCGCAGGGAAGTGAAGCTGAAGGGTATATCTCCGAGAGGCAGTATCCAACCGACGGGGGTTCAGACACTCACGAAGGACGGGGGGCTCTCAGAGATCACCTGCGACAAAGCCCCCCTCACCAAACACGAGTATGTGCAATTTATCCCATTCACAGCAAACCTACATCTCACCTTTTATTTAAACACCTGCTGTAAGCTGGGGGTTTTTTCACTTTGACACCCAAGCAAGCTCCATTCATAGACAATTGCAGGAATGAACAGTAAACCAAATTCTATGCTTCCATACAACACTTTTTTTTGTCAATGTCTGTCCCCTATATGCATAGGTGTAAGTAAAGTAAATTTGTACAACGGGACAGGGAAAGGTGTTGAAGCCTTCCATGTTTAAATGGAAGTCTACATGCATTTAGTTAAGAGCAAACTATCATCATGAACATCTTCTAGATCAATTTGCAAGACACTCTTGCTCTGGCAACAGCAGTCTTTGACTTGAAGAAAATCTAAAACTCCAATTTGAACAGTTTTTTTCTACACAGTTATATGTTTTTTAACTAATATTTCATTGATGAACTCATTCTTTCCCACAGGAAAATACAGCCAGACCTGCCCACTGCTGACGCATGAGACCATAAACCGGAGAAACAACACATAAGAAGTGTGAACCAACAATTGACAATGTATATACAACAAGAAAAGATATCAAACCGTCACTCAGTCTTAACAGCTGACTCAGAACAGTTGGACATGGCTGTCATGGGAAAGGTCAAACATTACTGACAGACTGCAGAGAAAACACTGATGTTGCTGGGGCTGTTTCAGATGTCTGTGCTGTTAGGGCGCGAGTACAACAGGACTGTGCTCAGCCTCTCGTGGTGACACTGTCCTCTCCTCAGGTTGAAAATCTCCCCGCTTCCAGCAGAGGATACAGGCAGGAGATGATGTCATGTTGTTCTGACTGCTCTGATTTAGATTAGATCTCGTTCTACAGGGTAACCCCGGTGTCTGTGTGTGTTACAGGGTAAAATTATTGGTGTTTTAAGTTAAAATTCAAATAGTTACATTTTCCAGAAGTCACAAGAAATGTTTACCCACTGCATTTTGAATGTTGTACACAGACACAAGGTCTTATTTTATTTTTACTCTTTTTTAATCGATTTATTGCTATCCAGTGTAATTAGCACTTTTTGGCATTTAAAATATTTGTTTCTGTTAATCGTGTTTGGTTCCTTTACCTTTTAATTGTTATTAACTTTTTATTTCATGTTGCATTGTGGCTGCTCTTCTGGTGGTTATGTAAGGCTAAACATCTTGTTTTTTAAGATTAGATTACACTGTATCCTGATACTGACCAGTACCATTTTTAAGCTTACACTAAACCTAACTAACCTTAATGTAATTATTTTGCAGTGATATTTATTGTTTGTGCTTTGAACTTAAAGACATATTTGACTCTGTGGCCAGCTTTACTGTAATCATTTTTTGTAAAATAATTTTTATCTGGCTGGCCACATAAGGAAACTGTAATTAAAAGCAACTTTTATTATGAGAATCTTCTTCTGAAGTACCTGTAATAATAGGCGACACGTTAAACATATATACATCTAACAAAATCGACTAATGTTGTAAGTTATTTTGTATTTATAGTCATATTATTATTAACAGTAATCAAATATCTTAAAGTCAAAATGTTTCAAGTTAAATGTTAAACTCGGTTGCAGCTTCTTTATTTAGAAAATACTCCAAGTTACCTGACCAGATTAATGAAGTGTTTTGTGTTTTGAGATTGTTGTAATATTGCCTTGAACATTGTACATGGTTGTACATACATGTTGTTACATCTTTGTGCTTGATTAAAACAGGGACTGTTGAGCAGCTTTATGTGTTTTGTGCTCACCAAATGAATGAATGTCTTCTAGCAGCATCTTCATCACATTCAGTAAAATCACAACACAGACAGGAAAATGTTTTGTTTTTTAATGGCTTCATAAATCTGTGTGATTCTATAGTATCTATTCAGAGAGGAAAATACTTTTCCCTTTTAAAAAGACTTAATTCATTCTGCATGTGACTAACAACAATATAAACTAGATGTGAAAGTAGGCGTACCAGGATCAAAACACCCAGCACCACTGGGAACCAAAGGTTCACTGGAGACTGGGGGAATTACAGAATAAGGCTTAAACAGGTGGGTTAATGCACATGTGTTTTTCATACTTGGGCTGGCTGACAATACAAAATTTAGATACAAACAAATTTTGAAACAAAACAAAAACCATGGAATCGTGGAACTGATGTATTTAGGCAGTAGTTCCCTTCTCTGATCATTAATACAACACCGGGTCTTTATATACTGAAGAATCTGTCTGGGCAGAATCACTTCATTTCAGACCTTGACACTGTGTTATACAGCTGTTTGTCCGAGAGAGATTAAGACAAGAAAATGACTTTGAGAATGCATTCGACAGCCCTGGACACCGACAGGTGGGACTGTGAGATAGAAAACCAAGCGCTTTGTACCCAGGTAGAGGTGCTGAAGGCTCACCTTCAAACTGCAGAGCAGCACATTGCCTGCCAGGAGGAAAAGGTGACCGAGCTCTCCGCCAGGCTGGAGGCAGAGATGAAGAACAACATGTCTCTGTCGAAACAGATGGAGGATTTGATTAATGAGCTCCAGAGAGAGAGGGCTGAGAGACTTGAGCTGGATGATCAGCTTCAGGAGGAAAGAGCCAGTTATCAGGCTGAGCGGGGCCTGAAAACAAGACTGGAGCAGCAGACCTCCTCCAACGTTGAAATTGCCACTCAGCTTGAGGCTGATAAAGAGATGAGTCAGGCCCTTCAGGCAGAGACCGCCAAGCTGAAAGAGGAGCTGAAGACACAGGAGGAGAAAACCCTTGTTGCTTTAATGGCTGTCGAACTCCTGGTAGAGGAGGAACTCTCTGTGGACAAGGCCCCTGAAATAAAAAAGAAAAGCTCACTGTGGAAAAGAATCTGCCACTTCTTCGGTTTGAGGAGCAGAAACAACAGGAGCTGGGAGGAGGTGTCCACATCAAACTAAGATTCCTGTGCATAGCAGCTCAGGACCTTCCCCCCCTCAGTGGCTTTAACAGGCTGCAGGGCGGCACGGTGGCCCAGTGGTTAGCACTGCTGCCTCATGGACAGACCTGTTTCTGTGTGGACCACACTCCCAAGACATGAAGCTCAGGTGAAATGGACAATCTAAATTGCCCCTATTTGAATCCCATATAAATATATAAATAAATACAAATACATCTCATATACTCTGACATAGGTGTGTCATGTTTGCAAGTTACCTGACCAGATTAATGAAGTGTTTTGTGTTTTGAGATTGTTGTAATATTGCCTTGAACACTGTACATGGATGTACATACACATGTTGTTACATCTTTGTGCTTGATTAAAACAGGGACTGTTCAACAGCTTTATGTGTTTTGTGCTCACCAAATGAATGAATGTCTTCTAGCAGCATCTCCATCACATTCAGTAAAATCACAACACAGATTGGAAAATGTTTTGTTTTGTAATGGCTACACAAATCCGTGTGATTCTATTCAGAGAGGAAAATACTTTTTCCTTTTAAAAAGACCGAATTCGTCCTGCATGTGACTAACAACAATATAAACTAGATGTGAAAGTAGGTGTACCAGGATCAAAACACCCAGCACCACTGGGAACCAAAGGTTCACTGGAGACTGGGAGAATTACAGAATAAGGTGGGTTAATGCACATGTGTTTTTCATACTTGGGCTGGCTGACAATACAAAATTTAGATACAAACAAATTTTGAAACAAAACAAAACAAAACAAAAACCATGGAACTGTGGAACTCTGAGTTTCCTCTGAGTGCTTCAGTTTCCGACCACACTCCAAAGACATGAGGCTCAGGTGAAATGGAGGCTATAAATTGCCCCCAGGCTAACATAAAAGGTCAATAAAAACATTTCAGAATAAAAACTCTGTCTCTGTTGTTGTATGTCACAGTTAACACTGTTAAAGGATGACTGTTGGAGAGACACTACTGTACTGTGTTTGACATGTATAAGATGTTAAAAGTAGATGGACAGGTAAGCAAGAGGTTGACTAAACTTAAAACTACAGATATAGTCTGCAAGTTAGTCATTGATCAAATTACTAAAACTAATGTTAAGCAGATTTTTTGAAACAGCTAAATGAAATCTAAATTTTCAAGAAATTATTCACCTTAGTGAAACTGTGGTGCTTACCAAATTAAAATTTTCTTCATCTTCATCCAATACAGTAAAATCATTTACAGAATTGAAAATGTTTTGGTCTTTATTGGCTGTCAAAACAGAAAATTTGATTTACTACTACCACATGGTGGTATATATTCAGAGAGGTGTGGAACGAATCTTTCTCTAGCATAAAGTACAAGGTACAAGGTTGGTTTAATGGTCACATCACACCAGGTTGAAAAGTAAAATGTGGTTTGTAACTCCCTACTACTACATAGCAGACAATAACAAAAAACAAATGTCTAGTTATTTAGTAATTAAATCATGCAGGTGACTAATCCAAGTAACTAAAACATGTTTTCCATCATTTCAAATACTTTGGTAAGGCTGTCCAAAAACTGTTGTGTAGGCTCTCAGTGTAATTTATCAGGCATGTGACTGACCTGATTGACTCACTTTTAAACAGAAACACCAACTGATAACAGTGGACTAGGATTGTTTTGTGCACCCGTATTTGGATAATTCACAAATTCACACTGAATTTGCACACTTACACAAAAAACGTACGTAATTTGGATCCCTGTTATCAGACGTCTTCCACTCATCGGGAGGAGGATCGAACTGTTACAGCTCTTTTTCTGAAGTTGTTCTTGCCCTGACATGAGTTAAAGCTGAGTCAGACTGTCCTTAAAGACTGAGATGTGGCAATCAAGACTCTGAGGGTGCTGAGGAGTGCATGGCACATTTTATTACTCAATACATGTATAAAAGATGTGTTTGAATACCACTGAATGACTAGGTAAGAAGGCACTTAAGCTCTGTCTGTCTCAGTGCTGTGACTCTGGGCACGCCTCCTCCTGCTGACTACAAGCACATGACCCAGCGTGTTTACACCTGCAGTGACAGAGAGACACACGGCGCTAAGTGTTTCCCTGACAGGGAAGCCTATTGTTTGAACCGAGAAAAGAAGCAGCATTGTCGTGAGGGGTTACTGTTTAGCGGACGCTCTCTGGGACTTGGTAAGTTAGCTTAATTAGCAAGTCTGTGTTTTGTCCCCCGTCTTTAGTTTGCGCTGTGGTGACGCTGTTGTCTCTTCCGTAGCAGCAGCTGCTAGGTTAGCATGCTAACGTGCGTCAGTAGGTTAGCTCCCTGCTGCTGCAGCATCACCACCCAAGCAGGTTAAAGGCTGATATTAAATTATAGCTCCAGTAACAAAAGACACGGCGCTAAGCGTTTTACTTTATGTCTTAATGAATGCAGTTTTTATGTAAGTTAGCTTTGTAAAAGTGTTTGTAGCTAAAGAGGTGGCTTTAAAAGCGTGCAGAGCTGAAGTGACAGTGGTGCTAGATTTGAAAGCATAATTCAGTATATCCACATAGACTACGATAGTCTTTAGTTTAAGACAGGAATGTTGTCACAGAGGCCAGTGTCAGATGTAAATACCATCATTATATGGCTGTAGTCATGTGAGTCAGCCGCTGGTTCTCGGTATCAGTCATGTGAATGAGAAAAACAATATGAAACTTAACACTTGTGCCTTCAGAAAGCTGTCACGTTACAGGCAAATCAATGACTCTCGATAGATCTACAATATTTTAGATGTATTACATTAATAATATACACATTTCATATCCTGTTCCTCGGCTCCAGGCTACCTCTGCACGTCTGTAGCCCAGGAGGGAAGCTACATCCCCGGCCACAGGCTCCAAGAAGGCAGCCTCTTGCTCTCCACCATGGAGGAGACAGATGTGGAACGTGAGTCTGCTTCTTCTCAGCTACAGTAATGTCTTTGCTCTGTTTGACACAGCTCTGAGCACTAAGCTGTGCATATTTTCCTCAGATCTTTCTCAGGTAGCCAATAGCCGATAGCTGCAAAGGTTTCCCCAACTTTGTCTAGCCATTTGTGTTTCATCCATTCCTCTATTCTTTCTTAATTTGAATCCTTCTGCTCAGTCTCTGCTGTGTTTTCCCTCTAGAGGTGACCCTGGCTCTACTAGATGCGGCCACCGATAAAGACTCAGAGGTCCAGGAGCAGGTCAGAAAGTCTGTGTTGACCCTGGGAAAACAGCAGCCAGACAGAGTGTTAGCCATGTGTCAGGACTACCTTCTGAAACACCCAAAGGTAAAGAAAACACCACTATTATTCAGACAGCTCTCAGACTTTCAGCATAAGGACTGCCTACCGGGTTCACCTGGAACTAATTGTCAGTATTCCTACCCCACACAAGCTCTCGAAGCCCTTGTCAAAAAAGCCAGATAAGCATGACCACAAGAGCATGCTAATACTTGCATTTAACTCTGCCTCTGGTGCTGGTGTTATTGTTGGTAACGTGCGTTAAAATGAGTTGACCACTTCAGTTACATACTGTACATATTAAGAGTAGAAGGGGGAAGTGCTCCATGCCTTTGATTTCTGAAAAGGGAACATATTGTCCTTTTGAACTGTTAAAGATTAAGTAGGATTTCAGGAAGCACTAAAAACTGGTGCTGGTAAATGTCTTTGGTTTAATGAAAACGATTTGTCTTGACTCCAGTAACCCCCTGCTAACAATAGTCTGCTGCTAATCCGTTAATCAGCCTCTCAGAGCCCCTAGCATGTGGTTTGCCAGCCTGTTACAGAGAGCATGCCCATCAAGACTTTACTGCTAGAGGTTTTACACATTTATCAAGATGTAAAGAATCGAATTGCTCAGCGGGCTTCGTGTTTCAGCTCTGGTGATTAAGTTCATTTAATTTACCAGGTGTTAAATTCACTGGATTTGCCAAAAAACGATATTATTATTCATTCTAAACATTGCGAAATTTCACCATAGAGTGACTCTCAGTCTCAGCTCGTGTCTGTGTGATGCTGCAGTATCTTATCATACTGTCACAGCCATGGACTTTGTGATCAGATGTTGACATCTTAACACAGATGACATGTCTTGGGAAACATGAGTGACAAAGGATGACTCTTTTGTTACTTATGGTGTTGAATGTGTTGTAGTATATTTTATTTTGCCTTATGTGAAAGCCAGTTGCAAACATTTTACTTGGCCTTTGCTGCTGTTTTTATACAGATTAATAAATGCTGTGCCATTAATTATTGTTCCATTTTGTTTTGTATTGTATTTTAAATGTGCTCATTACAGTTATTCTCTTGCTGTCCCAATTTTTTTAAATTCTCTCCCTCCTCCTCTAGTTGGTAGTGACCCACAGAGTTGTGATTCTTCGGACTATTGAGCTGATTGTGGGCTGCAGGATCGAGGAGATCAGTTACCCCAGGATAAAGAGCATCATCTCCCTGGCCTCAGATGAGATGACACGATCAAAGGTAGAAAATGAGCTGTTCATTATTCATTTTATTGTTTGTTGCAGAGGGCAGATGATAAATGATGTTCCCTCCTGTTTTCTCCTTCTTCTGGTTCAATCAGGAGGTCGTCCCTGATTGGCAGCAGGCAGCCAGCAATATCTTGGTTGCTGTGGGTAACAAGCACATCAATGACATCATGGAGGAGATACTAAGCAAGTTTCAGCCGGGGCTCCTACCTCACTTCTTTGTGGTCCAGACGCTAGCCAACCTTTCCGACTCTAATGGTGCGACGATGTTCACACACAGAAACACAAAGGAATCACACATTCGCGTCCGTTAAGGCCTCAAAACCACACACACACACACACACACACACACACACACACACCAGGAAATCACAACGTTGGCTCACAACACAGGTATTCAGGTTGTTAAGAAATACATGAACCTGTTAAACCTGTCCAAAAAACAGCATTGGAAGACCAAATATTTTGCACACCAGAAGAATATGTTTGTTAAGGAGCAGTCTCTTTTGGGGTTTTCTAGCACTCGCACTTGGGATGTACTGAGCCAACCAACTGATCGAGACATTAATATTTGGTCAGTATCAGTTAGGGCTGCAAATAATGATCATTTTCATTGTAGATTAATCTGTCGATCACTTTCTCGATCAGTTGTTTGGTCTAAAAAATGTCAGAAAATGATGAAAAATGTAGATCAAGATATTCAGTTAACTGTCATAGAGAAGTAAAGAGGCCAGAACATATTCACACTTAAAAAGCTGGAATCGCATAATTTTTCTTAAAAAAATGACTTAAACCGATTAATTTATTATTATTATAAATACTTGCCAATTCATTTATTAGTCTAATTAATTATTCAGTTAATCATTGCAGTTGTAGTATTAGTTATATAAATACGTATTTATTTCCAATCTTTTGTCCTGCTGCCAAAGTTGCCCCGATGCGCTTATTAAAAATTTGAAATTATATTTATTGTGATACATAATGTGATTTTAACATGTTGTTTACTAACACAATGGAAGCTGCTTATAGTTACAGTGATCAGCTGCTTATGTGGATCTATTTGCACTACTGATGTTACTGTATTTGTGAATGGCATAATACTACTTTAGGCTATAGCCTTATTATAATCTGAACTACAGTAAGATATATTTTATATATAGTACTGTATTACAGTATAGTGTATTTGAATTATAAACAGTACAGTAATTTTAAAAGTGTTTGAAAGAGCTGTACTTTATTTTGAAACAGTCAATAACATTCAGTAAATAGCGACGCTGTCCATTTCATTACTTTATATTCATGAAATCTGCATGAGAAATAAAGACAAATAGTGATCAATTTGACCTCAACAGACATGATTACTATAAGAGGTTTCCACTATAGATTGATGATGAATTTTGCAAAGATAGATTTCACTGGGGGCTACTACAACCTTCCTCCATGCTTTTCTTTTACATTATGTACATCATGCCTTAGCACTGCTACATCAAATGATTACAATGTATGTGTCCCTTCCTTACAGAGAAAGTGGTAATTAATGCTGTGCTCTTTTCCTTGTTCTCTAGTTTATGGCATGGTACCTTTCCTGAATGCTATTCTGGGCACTATGTTGCCCATGCTGAGCATGGCCAAACAGGACAACATGAAGTGGGTCTTCTCCTCTGGTAAGAACTTCCCGACATGCTTATTTAAATTATAATTATTTATTATATTTATTTATAATTAATGGTATATTAACCCCTCTCCAAAAACTCTTGAAATAGTTTAATTTATGTATTCACCTCCGAAAACATTAAACTTCAAAATGTGCAATTCTGTCCGTACTCTTTCTTAAAGTTTTGTGATGACGTTGTTTTCTACTCTCTCTAATATTCCTGTGTTTTCTTTCTCTCCCTCCAGCTCTGTGTCATTTCAGTGACAGTATCTTGGAGTACCTCGCCAACCTGGACAAGGCTCCAGATCCCACAGTCAGAAAAGACACATTCTCCAGTGAAATCTATGCTTCTTTCGACATCCTCTTCAATAATTGGTTGCAAAGCAGGGAGTCTAAGGTGAGTTCGGTGTTGGGGGTAGAGCAAGATGGTTTGATAAACAGTGGATTTTACAACCTACAAAGAGGCTGTACATTTGGCATTAAGTGGGCAGAATTGACAGAAGTTGAGTAAGAAGAGCTTCTCACCTTATACAGTATTATGATGCATTGTGAGAACACTTTTCTGTTGTCATTTTCTGTTCCCAAATTAGTGAAACAACACTGTAATCACTAGCTAGTTTTCGAAGTATTACAGGGTTTCCACGGCTCCTTAAAAAGTCTTAAAAGGTCTTACATTGAAATCAGGGAAATTAAGGTCTTAAATTGTCTTAAATTTACTGTAAATTTGCTGTAGGTATAAAATTTGCCGATGGTGTGTTTAAGGCTGGTGGGGAAATTGTCACGCACAGTTGCCTAAAATGCCTAATTAGGGTGATTTTCTTTTAGTAATTGACAATGCGAGACCCCGCCATTAATATAACTCATATGTTACGTTTACGTTAGCTTCAGACATTGACGGCAAGACTGCAAGATTGGGAGACGCAAGTTAAAGTGGTTGGAGGAAGAGCCGATCGTTCTGTCTAGCTACAACTGTAGCCTACATCACGTCCTCCTCTCATTTGCGCAGGTCCAAAAATGATCTATAACTACAGGTTAAAATAACTTTCTAAAGTATGTCTTTCACTGTGATTTGTTTTCCTCCATGGATTATTTACCTCTCTTTAGCGGTGCGCCCGTAGGCTATATTAGCTCGGCTGTAAAGTGAAATTTAAGTTCGGTCCAGCATCGTTTTCTTGCTACCTTTCTTTATAATGTTCAAGATACTCTTTTCTGTTATTTTAGTAGTTTATATTGAGTTTAACACAGCAGTGTATGAGTAGGCTAAGGGCAGGGTTATATGGACAAAAATGGTAAAATCATTATTTTTATTATTAGCCTATAAGTTTAAAGGCTGTTTTTTTTTGCTCCTGAAGAAACCAGATGGTTAATTGTGCTTTTAAACTTTTCTTTATGGTCAGAACATGACAAACACTTGATGCCGAAAAGCAGCCTGGTATCAAACAGTGGATCTGTTCGCAGAGCTGAGGTAGAACATTCAAAACAACAAATATGCATGAGAAAAATAAAGTAAAGTCTTTTTTCAGTCCCTTTTCCTCAACACAATAAATATCTTAATAGAAAAGAAAGTGTTAATTCATTTGTGATTCAAGTGAATTAAATCAAATATTTATTGAACATTTGTTATATTGTTATTGAGAAAGATTGTTATCACTATAATTACCATTATTGTTTTATTGCCCAGCCCTAGTTTATGTTCACAAACGAACACGATCAGTTCACCAGAAACCTGAACATCTTCAGTAATTGGCACTGTTTGAGCACGTTTATGCACAACACTGAATGGACACAGTGTCTAGCCGCCTGTCTGCTCTGTCAGATTTTTGGATTTTATTTGCAGAAGACTGTGACCAGTAGGCTACATATTTTTGCCCAAGTAGTTGTTGTATGTGGATAGACAACTCATTTGCATCCATGTGGTCATGGTGTCCCTGACCACCTCCAGAGGTCGTTTTGCTGATTGGATCACAATCTATCCTCAGTGTGTCTCGGGTGTATTTACACGTGCTTTCATGTGGTCAAGTGCTAACCGATCACAATCTGATCACCCAAAAGACATTTTAATGCCAGGTGTAAACAGTCTCTATGTTCCCTGATTTGGAATATGCAAAGTCATTCACCTGTGGTGAAAATATAACTGCCAAATATGGCATTGTGTCGTTCGTTAAGAGAGCAAAGAAATTGTTTCAAAATTTGAGGTCTTAAATTTATATTTGTTGAGGTCTTAAAAGGACTTAAGAAGCATTAAATTTGACTTTTAAAATGGTGCAAGAACCCTGAATTAGAGCATCGGTTTGCATGTTTTCTTTGTCAGTATAGTAACCATACAAGCCCTAGTTTGTGGTTGTATTGCGTCGATACTTGGCCACGTTAACAGAGTCTAACAGTTTAACCACTGTGCCTTCATGCTGCATTACAGAAAGCAGGAAACCTATTAGATCTAATTATGGTTCACTGGAATGGCATCCACAGCTGTTCAAAAGGGCACTGAATATGCAAACAAAGAGTTCAGTATGAGCAAACACTGGAAAACGAATGATTTCAGAAGGATATTTATACGGCGACAGAACATTTGCTTTAAACACTTTTTTTGTTCTGTTGTCTACCTGAAAAGTAAAACGTAGAACCATTATGACAAGTCCCCCAAATGGATTTGCAGTCTTTCAACAAATTACCACTAGTTGTATTATCTTGTATTTTTTTATGGCTTGTGTTCCCCCTTTACTTCTTCTCTATATATTAGGGTTACTGCGATATCTACAAAATTTCCATCAGACGATGTCTACATTGAAGCATCGGGATGGACGATGGCATTGGGGGCGCGCGCGGTCTTCTTATGTGCATGTGTTCACTCACACAGACTTTACTCGGTTAAAGAGGCGGGGCAAGCCGGTGTGTTTACCTGAGATGTAGGCCTCTTGTATGTCTGAGTGTGGGGAGAAGAGAATTCCAAGGAAGGTGTGAAGCATATTTAAAATTTATAATAATAATGTTAGTGGTGATTAAAACCTAACAGTATTATGTGAAAAAATGAGATTTTTTTGCCGGGGGACGGGGTTTCACAATCACGATGCCTGCTCGACCATCTGTCAGCCATCGCCGAT
Source organism: Micropterus salmoides (assembly GCF_014851395.1). Classification (NCBI taxonomy): domain Eukaryota; kingdom Metazoa; phylum Chordata; class Actinopteri; order Centrarchiformes; family Centrarchidae; genus Micropterus; species Micropterus salmoides. The sequence goes on along the minus strand of NW_024040152.1, from coordinate 25,936,580 downwards.
GAACGATGGCATTGTCTATTGGCCCAACCTTACTATCTACACACACCTAGTTGATGTTAGGAGTTAGTGAACCTACAGTATGTCAGCTAATCCGTGTCGTGTCTGTCACATGACATCCTGTCTTTCTGTCTCTGTGTGTTCCAGTTGAGGCTAACAGTAGCTGAGGCAGTGGGCTCTATGTGCCATCTGATGGCCAGCGATAAACTGGAGGAGCAGATTCCTAAACTCATTCCTGCCATCCTGTCCCTGTACAAGAAAAACAATGAGAATTATGTCATTAGCAAGGTGGGTACAGTCTGCAGCGTGAGTGAAGTGGACTGTTTAGTAATGGATTTTGTAACGTGGATAATTTGTGTTAACAAGCAGACCATCACTCTCCGTCCGTCTCTAAACTGCTTCCTGGCTTTTAATTGAATTTGTCCCTTGATGCTCCTCAGCAGGGCTTGTGGTTTAAAACCGCCAATCACAGTGTGTGTAGCATGACACTGTAACTGCGACATCACACAATTAATTTAGCTTTTTCAGAGGGTGAGTATTTATTTTCTTTCTTCTGTCTATTCAGAGTCTCTGCCAAGTGCTTGATGCTTCTGTCAACATGGGCAGCAGAGTGCTGGAGACACAACTGGACGGTCTACTCTTTGCACTGCATCAACAGGTACATGTTACGTACATACTAAAATAAATACTGCAGCTTTAACCTTGGGTGAACCAGGTGACGCACGACATAGATACCCATAAAAAAGTGGAACAAGGCAGAAAACATGAGAATATGCTCCGCCCATTTTCATAGATCCAAACCAGGTACTGTTGACTGTTTTTACACAGCTATTGGATTTAGGAGACACAAGTTTTTCTAACATCTTGAAAACTGACATAATTCTAAGAAACTCATGAGATTAGAGAAACCTTATTTAGATGTGCTAAATTGCAAAAAACTGATTTATACATAAATATATACATAGTCTTGACAGATGAAGTTTGAATACACTGTTTTTTAACACTGTACAATAAATAACTATCAAAAAAAGTCTCATTGAGCTTTTGCGGATTGTTGTAGCAGGGTGGGTTTTTGTTTTTACTTTTGGGGCCTGTTTTCAAGTCAGAGGAGAACAACTTTGAGTAGAAAAGAGCAGTGGGAGTGTCCTGTAACAGACCTGCAAACAGCAAGCGTAAAAGACTTACCAACAGTACTACATTATATTAGCTGTACCTGGATCTGTGCTCTGTTTAGTCACAAGACAAGGATGATGTCATTCTAACTGTAACCCAGTCCTTGTGTCTCAGTCTTACTGCTCAGTAACAGAGCTGCTCACCACATTGAAACTACACATCTGTTACTAAATAGTGGACAGACTGGATTACTTGTGCATATTCACCCCTATGCTGCTTTATTTCAGATGTGTCAAGTGACTGTTAGAAAGTTGCTGTTTTCAGATGTTTTCATAATCTTGTGACTCAGCTGACGCTCGACCCGATGCCTTGGCTGTAGCAGTGACCACAATGACTCATGCCAATAATATGAATGTATGATCAGGATTGTTTTTCACCAGAAGGACAGCAGCAGTACTCAAAAGTTACAGTTATTATAGTCTTGCACAAAATCTTATAACTGTATTAACACTAAATGGTGTGTGTGTGTGTGTGTGTGTGTGTGTGTGTGTGTGTGTGTGTGTGTGTGTGTGTGTGTGAGAGACTGTAAATGTTCCTGATAATTATTACTAAATGATTAGAAATCATGTGTTACAGTAAGCCATGTTCATTAAGTTTGAATACACCTATACTATAATGGTGAGTATTTTCCCATTTAACCAAAGTGTCAGTGCTCACCAGAACTCACATTATGGCATATGACGCACAGCGTCTGAGGGTGCTGAAGTTGACACGTGGCTGTTACAGAAAACTGTGTAACAACTCCTTTGTCTCCCCCAGGTGTCCGCCCCTGTTGATTACAGTAACTCTCTTACTGTCAAGAACCACAACGAGGTCCTGCGCTGCTTCAGCTTACTAGGTACTGAAGCTCTTCAGTTGGTGCTTGTATTTATGTGCACATATGTATGTTCAATGTGACTGTTGTTGCCACTCCATTAAATGATGTAAATTTTATAGACAGTTCTGTAAGAAAGTCCGTGGGGACCATGTTCAGTGTGGACTAACATCTGAGGGTTGTCCAGCAGCATCAGACCTTTCTGTCTGTCTTAGTTCTCTTCAAGTCACAAGAACAGTAATGAGATCATCCATTAGTATCTCAGACTCTGTGTGCACCAAGATTATCTTATTAACTCTGACAGCTGATCTACTTTCCCCCCCGTTCCTATGTTTTGCTCTTGCGTTTGTATTTCTTTGACAGTTTATGCATTTCACATTTTAATTTCTTTTTTTCTACTTCTGCTTCTCTCGCTCTAGCTAACTCCTTCCCAGACCGGCTGGTCATGTTTGTTCTTCAGAAGTTAGAAAACAGTAATGAGCGAAGCAGGATGGGCTCCCTGGCTGTCCTTCGTCACCTCATCAACTCCACCAGTGAGAAAATACTTTGGCATATGCATCCCCAGCTCATCCTATACAAACTTCTATATAAAATAATAATAATATATAAAATCTGTTACTCCACACACATCAGTGATTGTTTCGGACTAAGGAGGGTAGTAATGTGTGTCTGTGTGTGTCTGTGTGTGTCTGTGTGTGTGTGTGTGTGTGTGTGTGTGTGTGTGTGTGTGTGTGTCAGCTTCCACAATGGAAAGTAAGAAGTTGCTGATTCTGGCCAGCATCAGACAACCGATGGCTGACCACAGCAACAAGGTAACACACACGCAGACTCACACAGTCTCTGTGTGACTACGTCACTTGATCACAAAAAATATTTGTTTGTTAATTTTGAGTTTTCCTGAAGTTGTTTTTTGATGACATTGTTATGTCGGACTCTCTCTACGTCCCAGGTCAAGAAGCGTGTGGTCCAGGTGATCAGTGCGATGGCTCATCATGGCTACCTGGAGTTAGACGGAGGGGAGCTACTGGTTCGATTCATAGTTCAACACTGTGCCTTACCGGACACTTATCAGGTACAACTTCTGTTGTGTTTCATTCTTAGAAGTGTATTTTATGTATATTCATGCATATGTGGCTTGTGTGATTATGAGTGGTAGTTTTAGTTACTTTATGAATCCTCCAGAAAGAGAATTACTGCTCAAGTAACTTCAATATTATTCCATCATATGTTTAAAACAATATAAATATTAAAAATAAAAAAACAAAAGGAAGAAAATACTAAGCAAACAAACATCTACATGTGGTAAATGGACAATATGGAAGTTACAAGTCCGCTACTAAGTTTTCAGTAACAGATTATTTGATGCACATTTGTTAAAACATCTATCCATGTGTGATTGTGTCCGTGTGTCTCTAGCGAGTCGAGAGACCCACAGATCCAGAGGAGGTCACTAACGAGGCACTGAGGAGCATGTGTGACAGCACCCTTCATCTCCTCACCACCACTGTTGGACGACTAGCTGATGTACACTAGTATTCACTTGTTTACACTTCTGTCTAAATGGCTCATGTTGTTTGTTTCACAGCCTGTAGATATATGTTTATGAAGCTTGAGCTTTTTAAAAAATTAGTTGTCGATACGTTTATGACCAAGACAGCCTCATACCCAAACGGCAAAATAGTTTGATTGTTAATTTTCCCAAAACAACATATACAGTACAACTTTTTTCCAAAAGGACATAAATGTCCTTTGAAAAGTACAATGAGATATAGGACCATTCTCGAAAATGAGATGTATGAGCGTTGACAAGTACCAGTTCAGCGACAGGCGAACCGGTCCTTAAGTACGTTACAGAATTCAAGTGACCTAAGTCACATGACGTTAAAAAGGTTGCTCTCTATACTATGTTACCTGACTTCTTCTGCCACTAGACTTTGCACGCTAAGAAAACGTAACTATGGGTCGTTATAAGCTGCTGCATATTTTCTGGCAAGGACGGGCTGTTTAAGAGGGTTAATATCAGTTGTTGTCCATTGTGTGTGTTAGATTAACACATGTATTTTGTTATTTGTAGGTGCTATGGCCAAAGCTGCTGTACTATCTGACCCCTCCACAGTACAGCAATGCCACCACTCCTCTGTGTAAGAGTCTGATAGTGCTGGGTAACAAGAAGAAACATAATCAGGAGCCCAGCTTCAAAATAGACTTTACACAGGAAGGTAGGAGGCGTATTTACTGACCAGGTGCATCTTTGTGAAAGTTATTTTCTGTGTGTGTGTCACATGTTTGATATAAGTTCCTCATAGATAGGATGTGTGAATTATGGAAAAGATAGCACCTCAAATAATTTCTTAGGCATAGATATTGGCACTTTGAAAGTTACAATTCTTACTTTTCTGTGTGATCCACGGCGAGCTAAATGTGTCTCGTCCCTCTCTCCTCCAGTCAATCTGCCCTCTCCTCAGACACTAATGATCCGACTGCTGGTAAGTAAATCCAGTTCCACAATTTCTTCAAACTCTGGTGACTTCAAATGAAGCCAAAGTATAAAACAAAGACTCGCTAAACATTCAATCTAATAGCTTGCCTGCTAACTTGAAGCAACAGATTGTAATTAAATAATATTAATGAACTGTAGCTACGGGTTTAGACAAATTGTTTATCGTGCTAAATTTCAATCAATTCATAAATCAGTTTCCTTATCCAGTCAGATTTTTACCTTTCATGTTTCAGTCACTATCCGTGACTTTTATTATATAAACATTAAGAGCTGCTCTTACTGTGTATTTAACGTGGAGCTAGGGATGAGTTGTAAGTAAAAGTTAAATAAGTAAAAGAGAGGTTGTAATTTATATCATTCCCAACTGGTATCTGTTTATTTATATGCGTTTGTGCCTTGATGGGTCCCAGGTGAATGCAGCGTTCCCGTTCAGTAGCAGAGGTCATGGAGCTCCGTCTCTCTCTCTCCTTCAAATCCTCAGTGTCAACATTCACCCCAATACAGAGATATTCTGGGAGAAAGAGATACCTCCTCTGCTTTCAGTACTAGAGGGTATGGGAATACATGGACACCTTTTTCTATCCGTTTATTTATATAATATAGTATATATAATTAGTATATAATATATAATAGTTTTGGAGCAAGCTTGACTTTACTGCACTGACACCACAGATGAAACTTAAGTTTGCTCTACTTAGTTAACAACATTTGTGCATTTGTAGGCTGCATGGTGTATTGGGTCCTTTTTCATTGTCATTCCTTATGTACTGTAGTTTTCTTCTCTATAGTAGAGTAATCTGACTGTGTTGCTGTTTCCAGAGTCAACGGCAGAGACCCTGGATAAGAAGCAATGGGATGAAAACTTGCTGAAGGTGTGCTTGTGTACTGTACATGGGATTATAAACAATTTTACATTATAATGTGTCAGAGTCTTGCATTTGGATTAAAACTAAAATGTGGTGATAATAGAAATTTTACTTTATTTATAAAAGATCATTCCTATTTATTCTCCATTAATGGTCCATAATCATTTATCATCATAATCCATCATCATCAAAGACTGAATGCTGCTCATTAGATACCCATTATGTACTCTATATGTATAAAGCTGTCAGCTTTGTTTGTCTGCATTGAAACAGAAATATTCATCTCTGACTTGATTTAGTAAAATGTCTTTCTAAAAGTGATAAATTTGTCTTCAGCTCTTGTCTAAAACTCTGGCTACTATTGACGATGACAAGTGGGTGTGTCAGTTGACATCTGAGGCAACGAGATACCTCTCCACGTATAACAATGCCTTAGAGGAGAAGGTAAGTGCAAGAGCAAGCTGATTGCAAGCTAATGCTTTGATATTGTTGCCAACATTTGTCTACTGACTGAATGGATATAGTTTGTGGTTTGTTGAGTTTCTAAGCCCCATCAGAAAGCCTAATTTAGAGCATTATGTTTTGAGAGAGACTTTCTGGTGTTTTAACCACAGTAAACATCTTGAAATGTGTTCAGAATAAATAAGATGTTGTATATTTTATAATACAAATGGTATTTCTGCTAACCTAGAAGTAATTTCACGACACCCTAACATGATCTTGCAACCCAACGAGGAGACCCAACCTGTAGGATGTGAGCCATTTACGAGGAACATAACAGGAAAAAAAATACTGAGTACATTAAAGTACATATATGACAATAATATAATTAATATTATTCACTCTCTCTAGAATTTCCTGTATCGATGTGTTGGAGTGACTCTCCAACAGTGTTTTAATAAGGAAGTTGTCAAAAAACAGCTGCAGGAACTCCTGCTCACAGCACGACACAATGATGCCATGGAAAGAGAGGTACCTGAAACACAGATGATGATGTCATCTTTGAAAAAATCCTTGATGATTAGTATTGTGTGTTTCACACCTGGACTGGTTTAACTTACGGTTTCTTTCATCTGTATCTGTCAGGGAGTTGCAATGGGCGTCGGTCTGTGTGCCAACAGCCACTTAGAGGGAACTCTGGCCAAGTTGGATGAGTTCGGCAAATCAGACGCCTTCAAGAAATCACCAAGCATCTTCAACCTTCTCAAAGTAAAAGGAGCTTTCATGATACATCACAAATGAGAATTGTATTATAGATATAACTTGGTTTCTTCAGGTCTGGTTGTGTTGCTGTTAATGAGTCTTTGTTTCTGCTTCCTTTCCTGCCCTTAGGAGCGTAATGATGTTGAGGTAGAGAAGGTAAAAAGCACATTAATCTTGTGTTATGGTCAAGTGGCTCTGAACGCACCACCAGAAAAGATACTGACCCGCATTGATCAAGACATCCTTCGCTGCATCAGTAAACACTTCAATACCAAGGTAATGTAAATACCAAGGTAACATGACACAGATAAGGAAACTGAAGGAGAAACAAGGGTTGCAGCATGCAATCAAAGCTACTAGACTGATTGTTATGCAATGCCAGTTACAATTAGTGTTGTTTACTGTACACATCACAAACGTAAAAATACATATGTAGATAATGAAATATTTGCGCATCATAGTACACATTTATGGATTGTATTATGTGGGTTACAAATATTAAAGTCCAATAAAATCTTCCATAAAAACTTTATTAAATCCCCGCAGCCATCTGAAGGCAGTAGGACAAATATGTTTATAAACCTGCAGACTCTACTTGAGAAGTGCCAGGCAAAAGCATGTTGCACACGGCTGCCCACTATGTTTACCTCGATCATAAATACATGTAAATGACACCAGACTGTTAAAGAATAACTACACACATCAGACTTGTCAGTTATAATATGGTATTCTGCCTGTTGTTGCACAGACGTTGAATTACCAGGCTTCATTAATCCTGCGCCTCACAGCTTCCATTCCAACTTAAAAAATTAATTCATGTTTTGTGGCAAATGCTGTGTCACATTTTCAGATATGATGTGAACATTTGCAAGATGAAATACAGTAGAATTATGGCAATGGAGACCAGTGATGTAACAGGCCAAGAACGTATTTATTAATCACCACACCCCCTGATTTATATCCACTTTCACCCAGCCCTTTGCACCTGATCTAAAATAGCAGGTGCGCTCAGTTGCGCTCAAGACCTACCGCCTTGCGTTTGTCGTCTGGCTTGCGTGATTAAAATAGGTCCCATAAACATAATTTTACAGGTAAAACAGCTGTATTTGTATAGACACTCATGGCTTTATCACCTCTATTCCATACAGGTTCTGGGGATTAAAGTAGAGACAAAGGTATCGTGACAGGAATACCGGGGCGCTCTCCTCTTGCTCTCCTTCCTTAGGCTTCTTTGTATTTTTTGCACAATTGTGGTGACGTGTCACTAAAATCTTTACTGACTGTCTTCAAGTCACAAAAACACAACTTAATACAATAAAGCAATTACTTGTTCTTTAAGCTTTAACTTTGCTGTGTCTAAGTTATATTACACAATGGTAGAGCACCAGATTTGTGCCCATGTCTTGAAGGCATTCAAGATTTCTCCATCGTTAAAATGAACCCATTGCGATGGTGGAGCACATGTTTATTTTGAAAATGTTTAGTTTGAGGACTGTATTTTAGACATGTACAGTTGATACCAATCAGACCAACTCGGGGTATAATTTAGAAATTGGTCAGTTGGGAAAACGCAGATTGCCATTATGCTCATGCAGTAAGTGAAAATGCTCTGCCTCAGTGAAATATAGCTTTAAGTGATTACTTAATGGTGGATCGTACATGAAATGCTCGCCAATGACTCAGGCTGAATGTAAAAGGCCTTTTTGTAATTTCTTGCTAATTCCTAACAGCTCGTTGTGTCTCTGGGCCTTGAGCTTCTCTGTCACTTCTTAGACCAGAACCTGCTATTCAATCTCCTCTAATCACACACTCTAATTTCAGACTTTTCTCCATCCATAGGCATGGAGGATCAATCTACAGTACCTTTTTTTTGATTGATTTAATTGATTGATGGACTGTGTGGATTGATTGGAATGATTTTGGATTGTTTTTGCTTTTGCTCAGTCACGTGTATAGTTGCATCTGCTGTAAGGGGCTGCGATTCGCCTTGTTATTTGCATTCCTGACAATTTGGAAAATGCAATTATCCAATTTCCTTCATAGTTTGCCTACTTTTGCTCTTTACCTGAATCTTTTAGTCTGTGTATGTCCTGACGTATTTTCTATACGTCTTTTGCATCTCTCTGTATTTTGTTGACATGCGTTGCTGTCTTTCCAGGACCTGACTATGAAGCTCAGTTTGATCCAGAGTGTCGGGCTCATAGCCAAAGCCATCAGTGAGTGTGTTAAGAAACAAGGCTACATCTTCTCTCGCAAACAGGAGCTCATTACTGTTATGCTGGTCAGTAGTCAAGTCATTTCAGCCACAAGTTATATATGTAATTGCTGATAGAACAACAAGGGTTTTCTGATCTTTCCTTCTGCTGTTATGTCACCGCTGGTCAGGATTTTATCAAGGCAGAGCCAGCTGATTCAATGAGGACTCCAGTACGCCATCTTGTGATGACCACCTGTGCCAATCTAATGTATCCTTCAGCTGAAAAAAATAATGAACTATGTTAGAAATAAAAACAATGATTATGTTTATCAAAAAGGTTCAAAAAAGTCTGTGGTCTTTGCATTCTTGCACTGGATATTCTGTCATTTCCCAGTGTTTCATCTTTGACCTTTAGTGTGTCAGACCTCTGGACCCTGTGCTGAGTGAGAATGAGAGCTTTGACTTGCTAAAGGTGTGTGTGAACAGTGTGTTCTCTCTGCCGCCTGAGACACACACTCCAGAGAAAACTAAAGAAGAGGAGACACTGGACCCCAGTCAGAGAAAGGTGATGTAAAGAAATCAGACACATACAGTATTTGTGCTACTTCACAAATCTGCCGTGCATTAGTCTTGTGCTGATTTAAACGCTTACAACTAGATAACAAACCTTCTCCTTCAGTATCTCTTATTAACCCACTATTACCGTTTATATTTGAGATCCACAAACCTTGTATCTACAAACATGTATACTTCATTAAACATTTTGTGCAACATCTTTTAAATCCTGTCATGTTGTCAAACTAACGTGTCCTGGAACATATGTGCAGGCATTGTACAAAAAAACGTTGGCTGCACTGCAGGAGCTGCTGAAAAGTGTACTGGCAAGGGATCCTACACCCGATGGCCTGCAGAGTGTCTTCAAGGTGAAGTGTGGTGTTTCTGACTAATCGGATCTTTTCATCTTTAGCTAAACACAGTGTTAAGTATCAGTAATGCAAACACACAAAACCAGTAAACAAATGTGCATTTTTAAAAAAGGAGTAGTTAATACTGTGGATACAAATGGTGGCAGCGGTTGTCTGAACAATAGCAAATTCTTATTATTAATTTTTTGTAACAAAAACCTCACTTAGCATCTTTCACTATATAGATTACAAAATAGTACTTAAAATTATTTGAGCCAGTAAAGTATTAACCAAGTTAGTATGATAACTAAAAGCCTATCTCTCCTCCTTTAGCCCTCTGACTTGTTGTTCAGCTGTTTAATTAAAAGAAGAATAATAGGCTTCAGTAAACTGCCACGCACCAGGATGTAACCTACCCGGCAGTATCATACTGTATCACTCTGTTTTCTGACATGTATCTGACTTGTTTTTTTGTCCTGTGCAGCACATTGAGTCGTGGCTGAGCTCTGGACAGGACCACGAGAGAGAGAGAGCTGCCATAACTACTGCTCACATACTGGCTTTCTACCTGGATAACCTGACTGTCAAGGTACACACAGTTTTGTCTTGTGGGTTTCATTTTTGACGACATAACTATCCTGAACACACTACAGATGGTAGTTTTGATTATGATCCTGACAACTATTGTAGAGGTCTTGCAACTCATTCAAACTTGACCAATGGTCCAAAGTATTTATTTTTATAAGCTGTTGAATGTCACTAAATGAGCTGATGGTATATAGTCTTCTCTTGATGTTTAAACTGACATTTGGCGTAGCAGCCATTTTGTACCTTTCCTTTCTTAATACCTGCATCTTTGTCTAGAACATGGTCTCTTTCCACAACCTTGGAGCTCTGCTGGGTCGACTGTCTCCGCGGTGTTCTGACCCTCACCCTGCCGTACGCGCTGCTGCTATGGACTGCATCTACACACTTCTCTATACACAGCTACGCTATGAAGGTACACACAGCCCTGACCTTTTACCCTTATTATTAAATCAATTAAAATAAATGTTTTTTCTCCTTCAACCTACATATTCCAGCTTTAACCTAAACTTTTAATGTAGACATACAACGACTGGTCTTTGTAAAGCTTGCTGTTTTGACTTTACTTTTCCGTTTTTCTCGGTGTAGGTTTCTCACTAGATTATAAGGATGAAGCTGTGGATAGTCTTTTGTCCCTAAAAGACCAACTAGAAAACCCTGACCCCTCAGTTCTATATAAGACCTGCTCTGACCTCACCAAGGTACTGTCCACTTTGTAGCACTCAGCAAGGCTTCCTTAAAAGTCGTTACCTTAAATATTACATGTATTGAATCATGTGTCCTTGCCAAATTAGATTATTTTGACTTTTAGTATGGCATTAAATGACAAAGCATTACTGTAATCAACAATGTAGTTTTGTTGCTTTCATTCAGCTTATCTCTGTCCACTTGTGTTAATTTTGCCATTTTAAAATGTAGTCTTAGTCTTACTCCTGTGTCCAATGTCCTTGTTAGTTTTTGTCATGTTTTAGTTGACTAAAAGTCTAGGTATTGTCGTGTGATTTTAGTCAAAAGTATTTAGTCTAGTTTTTGTCATTGAACTTTACCTAAACTAAACCTTAATCTTTTTAGTATTTTCTAACTCATTAGTATAATTTTAATTAGCATTTTGGTCAATCTGCTCTAACCAAAATAGAGACATTTATAATTTTAGTCTTTATTTCGCTCATCTCACATATAGATAAAATGTTCTGTAAAATTTGAGTGTTAGCTTTGCTCATTTTTATTGCAAAGGAGACATTAACTTACCTCAATTCCCAGGTGGTTAGCCTTGATATGCCGCTTCAAGTTTGTATTGTTTTTTTTCCAAAAATCTTACAACCACATTGCTTTCCATCCAATATAATTAGGCACTCTGTTTTGTTGTCCGCCTCACTGTATTTGAAAATTGGACCAAATATTTAAGCGCCTCTTTCTCCCTAGCATCTTGTGTTCATCACCAGAGTTCGCATCCTCCACAGTTTTCCTCGCACACCAGGCGTCGCCCTGGTCGGCCAGCGTTCAAAGCACAGGAAGAAAAAAATACCAATGAATGAACACACTGTTCAAGTGAAAATTTAGAGGGAGAAATATTTCGTCTCCTCATTATACTGACAAAAACAAATGCCATTTCAAGAGATTTAGTGAACACTGTATTTTATGAATTACATTTTAGTGTCGTCATTTTTCGTCAACAATATTGCATGTTAAGATGGTCACAGTCAGTGTTTAAGTACATTGTCCCCTTCTCGTCATCATGTCGTTTTAGCTAGGGGGAAAAAAAGGTCATTGATGAATATATTTCGTTTAGTTTCGTCTGATGAAAGAAACACTACTGTCCACGATGATAGTCATACAATCAGTGTTACCTTTTTAATGTTTGTGTGAAGTTAGTAAGTAAAGACTTAAAGTATACAGTAAAACTGTGTAACTGCGTGTTTTTCATTGTGTGTGTGTCAGGTGATGAGTAAGCGTCTGCCTCAGCAGCAGCTGACGACGTTGGTGTTCATGTTGTTTGAAGGGCTGGTCGACAGTCAGACAAACTGCTGCAGAGCTTCTTCTGTCATCCTAAACAGTCTGCTGAAGAACCGAGGAGGCGGGCTACAAGACCTGGTAACACACAACACACAACACACAACACACACCTGCTGTACTGGATCACCAAAGACACTGCTTGTTTGTGTCTTTCTGTCTTTGTCTGTGTTTTACATGTGTATGTTAGGTCCCGGAGATGATGGAGGTGCTACATGTGCGTCTGCAGAGTATCACAGAGGAGCAGGTAAGGACAGACATCAGTATAACAATATTCAGCAGATATATGTATTATTCAATAGCTCTCTCTTTTTATGTTTTGAATAGGGAACATACAGACTTGATTCACCCTTTTGTGGCTTATTTTGCAATGATGGTCAGCTCACAATTATATCTTATTTGTTTGTTATCATAGATGGATAGATAATCATTATTACCTAATGATTATCTATGATCTTTACCCACTTAACTTATAATTAGTTCACACTGAAAGAACTGTTTCATTGTACCTGTGTTTAGGTGAGAGTGGCAGTGGGACAGACGGTACTAATCCTGGCCTCTCAGCATCTACAGACTGTTATCAATACACTAGTTAACCAACCACTTCCTTATGACAGGTATCTATACAACAACATTCACACACACACACACATAAAAAAAAAATATATATATATATATATATTACAACTTAGAATTATATAAACTGCTCTGTTTCAGCTAGGCCAAGGTCATTGTCAGTTGCAATTTTTTGTCTTTGTAGGGTAGAATTCCTCACATCTCGTAGAGCCAGGAGTTTTTTTTTTTTTTTTTCAATGGAACACTCTTAAAACATGAAATGTTTCTGTCTCTCTGTCCAGCTGGACCAGTGAGATGTGGATGGCCTTGGGAGCAGACCCCATCGTAGCCAGTCAGATCATCGAGATGGTGATGGAGAAGCTTGTCATCATGGCGCCCTACGTAGACAAGAAGGAGTCAATGATCAGGGGAGGGGCAACAAAGGTGGCCACCCATCAGCCACTGGCTGTAAGTCACAAACACTCAGACATGTCACTGATCAAATTGTATCTGTTCTAGATCAAGATTCTGATATTTATAATCATGATTCATGATTATAACATTTTAAAGTAGCATATGCCGATAAAGGTTGTAGGGTCTTCAGTATTATGTCCTCTGGCCATGTACTGTGTGAAACTTTTACTACTGATCATTTGCAACCCAGCTCACGTAGCGAATGCAGCACTTAGCAGAGCAGCAGCTGCTTTTGTCCTACATATGTGTCTACACAGGATGCCTTCAGGGACAGTATTGTTAGGACACCTGTTTTTTTGGCAGCTCAGAGCCCAATACACAATCACTGTTATTAAACGGAAGAAAAAAGACTTGGAAGTGTAAAAGTATGCACAGCAGCTCCATGCCAAACACAAATTGCAGAAGGGGATGATTCTTGTGCGATAACGTCTGCATGTGTGTCTGTGTGTTCTTTGTTTCCAGATGACATGCGGTCTCAAGGAACTGTTATTAAATGGCCAGAGTCAGGAGCCGGCAGTCGGTCTGTTTCCTCAGCTCTTCTCCTGTCTCACTGTCAGACTTGGAGCAAGTGTTGGGGTCTTAGCCCCGAAGGACAACAATACTAAACACATCACCGCTGTCCATGTAGCAGGGTGGGCATATTTTTCTCTATATAGCTCATAAAATGTCCCTACATGGACTAGTGATATAAACTTTTAATTTCATGTGTGTATCTGTGTGGACAAACAATATGATGAAATTGTTTTTATGTGTGTTTCAGGGTAGCAGCTGATGCCCTGCGAATCCTGTTGGCACGGGCCCAGTTAGATGAGGTGACGAAAAGACTGGATGAAGATAACGCCTGGGAGGCGATCAAGGAACCGAATACACACATTGCTGGAGTTACACTACTGGCAAAGTACGTATACATACAATGAGCGCTGTGGGTTCAGTTCGAAATTCACACCAGATAAACACTGGTAGTAGAAATTGTAGCTTGATATTTCAACTAATTTCTGCTCATCAGTATTTATTACAAAGACAAGTGTTGCAGTAGGAGAGTCCTACCTGAAGAGAGGTTATGAAGTCTTCATGCGATTAGAGAACCACATTACAGCATGATTTATCAAATTGTGTTGGACTTAAAAGTAAATGGACACTTGTAATTAACTTTACCGGACCATAGTCTCTCCAAATCCTGTGGGAAACAATGAATAAAAAGCACATTTTGACTGTTTAATTTATGCAATGCTAAAAAAAAAAAATAAATAGGCAAAATAAATGGAAAAAATGTGAATGTACTTGTTTGATATTCGGCAAAGTTTTTCATTATATTCGGTTTCACTTCGCTTAATTTCGGTGCATCCCTATTCTAAATGTCTTCAGGGCGATGGCTAAGCATGCTGGTCCCAGGTTGCCTGCCATCGTGGAGTGTCTGTGTCCCTCCTTGAACAACATCTACGAATGCCAGAGAATCACTGTCACTGCTTTCTTTTCTGAGGTGAAATATTACATCATGTTTATTTTTTCTGTGTGAGGAGGGGGTCCAGTGTTTTAATTAAGCTAAATGAAATGAACGATAAATGCCTCCACCTGTTGACTTTTTCCTCATATTCCTGACCTCCATTTAAGTTGCACAGTGTATTAAAAATTGTTCCAAATGCCATCAGATTAAGAATATCAATCAGCTTTTAATGAACAGCTGGTGGAGAACGTGTGACGTGTTTTGTTTCTCCAGCTCTTAAACCATCACGTGGTGACGGAGTTGATGTTGATAGACGTGTTAATGAACAACATGATGGAGAGGATATCAGATCCCTGTTGCACCGTCCGCATGTTGTCTGTGCGGGGGCTCGGCAATCTAGCTGTGGGATCACCTGAAAAGGTACATTGTTAAAACACACAAGCGCATGCTCTATACCACCAGGTGAAAACTAACATGGTTGTGGGATACTTGACACACACCTTTCATCTCTTCTTCTTGCTTACCCTCACTTCCTTCCCCCACCAGGTGAATAAATATGCCAAGGAGCTGCTGGCTGCCATGAGTTCAGGCATGGAAGAGAAAGACGATCCAGGTGAGTTGACACCATTTCCGATGCAGGGAAGAAGTTAAAGTTACAGTAATCTCAGGTCTGGCTCACCTGATGTATTACATTAATTCCTAAATCTTACTGTCTACTGGTTCTGGGTTTCACTTTTCTTCACCATATCCATCACGTTTATCATGAAACATGTTCAGCCACTCATGCTGGATCAGTTGTCAGAAATGCAAAACATTTTCATTAATTTCTTCTGGTCTTCCTGCAGGTAAGCTGATTACGCTTGAAGCCATGTCGGGTCTTTCTAAAGTCCTCCTCTATCTGGACAAGAAGAATGTCCACTTGCTAGTGGTCTATATCTTCATGAAGATTAAACCTTTCTTGGAAAGTGTGAGTTTCCATGAGTTTAAGATGTGGTATAATGATACATACCCTATGATAACTCTCACAATAATCCTAAGGAAAATTTGTGTATTTTAATAGTGCTGGAGATATTTAGCAGTTATTTCAGTGTTGGCCCTTAATGTAATAAACAGTATTTAACATATTTTACATATACAGAGCTGAGGATTGTTAGGCTATGTTCAGACTGCAGGCCAAAGTGACCCAAATTAGATTTTTTTTGTCCATATGTGACTCAGATCTGATCTCTTTATAACAGTGTGAACAGGCCAAGTCACATGGAATCTGATCTTTTCCAGTTCGGATTTGGGCCGCTTTCATATGTTGTCCAAATTCGATCAGATCTTTTTCAATGCGACCTCAGTCTGGACACACAGGTCGGAATTGATGCGACTTTGACGTCACTTTAGAGCAGCTGTTGTCACATTTCTGCTGAAGATTGAGCCGCGGTGAACAAAGAAACACCACAAAAAGCCTTTTATTATACAGATGGATCTGTTTTTTTTCTCTGCCTTGCTGTCATCTGCCCACAAATTCCCTTTCTTACACCTGAAATCCACCGGACCGAGAGCTCACTTCTCTCTTATTTACGTACATGCTACTTGTCCGAGCGGACGCAGTAGAGCCAGAAAGCGAGAGAGAGAAAGAGAGAGGGGGAGGGACTGAGTTGTGTGGCAGATGCGTTGTACAGCGTGAGAAACCGTAGTGAAAAGGACAGAAAGTTGTGAGCACTTGTCATAATTCATGAGAAATATGACCCGTGTGAGGTTAGTAATGGCAAGTAGGAGCTGTTTACTTCTGTACGACAGCGTGCTGCGTGTGACGTCGTGGTATTCTTCTGCGCATGTTGGTCACTTTGAGGCTGCAGACAGTTCACACTGGAGTCTGATACGGGCCACATTTAAACAATAATGTGAACTGTAAACAAAAAATGAGAATTGAGCATTAAGGCCTGCAGTCTGAACGTAGCCTTAGTGTTCTGTAGCTCTGCAGTTGTTTCCTCACTCATACAGAGACATAATAAAATGCTAATGGTACCTTCTGGCTCCGTGCTCATCCAGGAGAATGATGAAATCCGCTGTGCTTCCATACATCTCATGGGGAACCTTTCCAAGTTTGGCTCAGGAGAGCCAGTGTTCAAAGACCAGATCCACAACGTTCTGGTCAGCCTGCTGTTACACCTGGTTGACCCAAACCCACAGGTGGTCAAGGTACAGTAGGAAATGTGCATACACACACACACAAAAAGTTTTTCTTATAGTGCATGCATCTTAGTCCTACAGGGCAAACCGCTTCATTGTTTCACACAAATTTGTTGCATCTGTCCAGGCGTGCAAATATGCCATGCGAGTGTGTGCTCCTGTGGTGGGATCAGAGCAGATCACAGCCATGTTTCAGAACCACCTCCACGAAGACAAGAGCTTGCACTATGGAGAGTTCATTAATGACCTCACCAAGTACCTGGTGAGACACACAGTCAAACATGAGCATTGCTGAATAAGGGCATTTGTGCACCTTCTTATAAAGTATGAAATGTATTGAGCTGGTTCTTTGTAAGGTTACTTTGATTGTTTTTGTTTCTATTTTCTTAAAAATGATGAAACAATGGTATGGAAAGTATTTTGTAAAGTAAAGGTAGATGATATGATATTGTTGAAGAGATAGTTATTCTTCTTTGATGTTCAGTGCATGTTTTGTGGTTCCTAGATTCAGGACTTTCCAGGCATGCTGAACTTTTATCACATCTCAGTCATCCAGTTCTTCAAGAGCAGCTGGCCTGAGGTCAGAGCAGGAGCTGCCATGTTTATAGGTATGACTACAGCAAGACCTTGCTCCATGTCATGAACATTAATGTTTTTAATGTTAATCAGAGGTTTAAAATGGAGGAAGTCTTTAGCCACAAGCCTTCACAATATAAAAAACAAATCCAGTGAACTTGAGTTGATATACGGGTTAGAAGCAGTGTGTTCCTATATGATGTGACCTGACCTAAAGGGGTGTGTGTCTGTGTGTTATCAGGGTTTCTGCTAGGGAATCTTCCAGAGGAGCATCTCTCCCACCTCAACATGGGGACCATCACTAAAGGTGATTGACTGTACAACCTTGTTTTTCTTCAAACATTTCAACTCAGTATGTTTGTGTTCTTGCATTGACTGTGTGTGTGTGTGTGTGTGTGTGTGTGTGTGTGTGTACCTGTGTTTTTGTGTGTATGCATGTGTTCATCCTCAGGTTTAGTGATGCTCCTCCAAGATCCAGATCCTGTGGTGAGAGTGAAGGCTGCTGAGGCCATGGGGCGTTTCCACTGACACAAAGACAAATCTCAGCATTTCATTTAGTCACAAGTGGTAGGTCGCCACCACATAAAAACATGAAAAGATGAAGAATATTTAAGATTTGGCCTGCAGGTTGCAACAACATTTAGAGCTCACCATGTGCAGTCATTATAACAGCATTCAAATAACGCAACTACAACCTTCATTAAAACAAACACAGGGACCAAAAACAGGAACAAATGTGGAGCCAGAAACCAAACAAACACTGATTATACAAACATACACACAGATGCACATATATTTAGCACTTAGCAGCTTAGTTTAGCTTCTTTTGACACTTGACTACTTGAAAGATACTTGAATGGAGGTGTTAATTCTTAACTATATTTTAGTGACCAAAGACTGTGTTGCTGTATACAGATGGACGTTGTTTGTAGCGTTTAGTATTCTACCAGAGATATACTGTGTTCTTTCAATGAAATATACCATGCGTCAAGGAGTTTCTAATGAACGGGGTAAAAACACATTTGAGCTTGAGTGAAAGGTTTAAATTCAAATATTTCTGTGCAAACGATAACAATAATGCACATTTAGAGTACATGACAATGATTTCACATGACTGGCTGGCTAAAGTGTGTGTGTGTGTGTGTGTGTGTGTGTGTGTGTGTGTGTGTGTGTGTGTGTGTGTGTGTGTGTGTGTGTGTGTGTGTGTGTGTGTGTGTGTGTGTGTGTGTGTGTGTGTGTGTGTGTGTGTGTGTGTGTGTGTGTGTGTGTGTGTGTGTGTGTGTGTGTGTGTGTGTGTGGTCATACCAGCATTTCGTGATAGTGTTGTGGATGTCAGTTTTAGTTTCAGTTTCAGACATCCTCTTTTAGAGAGAGTTCCAATGTAGTGGGCTTGGTTTTATTGTCCTAAAGCCCCTCCCTCTGATTAACACGGTATCTTTCTTTCCTCAAATCAGCTCTGAGCTTTAACCCTGCCCTCCATGAAGATTGTAGGTCTGTTAAATGTGCAGTACCATGAGTAAATTAACATGATGTCTATAATAGAAATGGTGAAAATGCAGAAGAGCTACAGTAGGTTTTAAGGTTTTACGGTCACCTCCATTTTTGTTTATCAGTCACTGCCACCGCTACAACTAAATGGCCACACTGAACACTTCCCGGTGTAACATTAATGTGTGTGCTCCACCTCAGACGGCTGCTTTGTCCACAGTCTATTTCTTCTGCACATAGTTTATCAATCAATTTCACATTACGGGCCACAAGAGTTTTCAGGTGTGCTCCATACGGACATTAATTACCATCACAACATTGCCCGGCATCCTGTGGCAGCCATCATGAACACAACAGCCAAGTGAGAAGTTGATAATCACTTTAATGTGGTGACCCTTGTGTTTTCATTCACGTTTTGCATCATATAACACAATTCTGCGAAGCGAGCTGAGAGCGTTTTTTTGTTTTGTTTTTTTTTTGTTAGCCAGGCCAAACTTACAGACTTGACTTCTCTGAACCAGCCAGTTCCAACCAATCAAACCATTCCTGTGTAGCTGTGCTAAAACAGTTAGTGCCAAATGTTTATTGATAACACATAATACACTATAGTGATGCTGTTAATGATTCTCTCTCACTTTGAATCCACTTCATGTCTTTATTCCTTTAAATGGTGGATTTTGTACAGTTTAAGGATATGGTTGTGGGTTTGCAGACCTCTTACTATGATGAGTGAATGTTGTCTTATGTACATGTCATTTTAATGTTTATGTCTCCAAAATAATTCACTCAAATGGCAACAAGGAGAGATGCTAAATAATTCGTTATGTGTCTTAATTTGGTGACAAAACATGTCCAAAAGAGAGTCAGATGAAAGCAATATATTGTTTGTTCTAGAATAAATGATTATGTGTATGTCGATCTGCAATATCTCAGTTGCACGTTTAAGCTCTTGTCATGTAGTCCCTGATTTAAGAACTGAAAGGCAGACTAGGAGCTGAACCTGGTTGGTGTATGTACCCAGTTTCATTGAATCCTAATTTTAATTTTCTTCACGTCGACAGAAGTCACAAGCAGAGAACATTTTAATGTTTTTCTCCTGGTTTCAGCTGGTGGCTTTTGGTTATTTCAAGTTTAACAGTAAGGAAAATGTTTTCTCAGTGGAAACAAGCTAATGTTCATACTGTACATTTATCAATCAAATGCAAAAGGCAGCTCCTGGATTGCATTAGATGTTCTACAAACAGGGACTTGTGGCTTCTAGCATTTTCTAACACTATGGCTTGGTTGAAGGTGATAGGTAAATATTAATTAGCAGAGTTCTCTGTTTTAAACGATGTTACGAACTTCATACCACTGATTTGATTTTTCATGACATCTACCTGTTTTTTTTTGTTTGTTTTTTTTAACATGTTGAATGTTGTAAATGTATGTATGTCTAAGTATGTATGACACTGAGGCATGGCTCAATGTGTGAATGTATTCAGGTGTGACTGTGTGCATGTCATCTTGTTGCGTTGCTACGCCAGAAGAGAGACTGGGTGATGGCAATCAATGTATTTAAAATGAAGAAATAAACAGATCTATCCAAATGTAACTGATTGTATTTCTTGTCCAATTTGCACACATTTCCCCGTGTCCATGTGGGTACAGTAAAGAGTATTGTGGTCACACAATATACAGCTGCAGTTTGTCTTAATGCAACAACAGAATAGATTAGTTTTGAGTTTAAAACACAAATATGTAATAATGACTTTAACAATGCCAACGGTCTAACTGCCGCATATTTCCCTCACCGCTCTTCATTATATTCCTTGAGTTGTCTGTAGGCTCTTTTAATCATGTCCTCTATCAAATGTAAATGTTCAGGTGTACCAAATTATCACCGTCATCTTTTTGGGGAATTCATTTTGGGATCAGGTGTGACATGTTCATATGATATCATATCGGGGCTGTTGGTCCCTCTGTCTTCACCTTGTGTCCTTGTAGACTGACTAACTCATCATAACCAGAACTGTGAGTATAACAGCGTGCATTACAGTGGGAATTTGCATCTGGTCTCTGTGTTTGCTTGTGTGCTGTAACAGAAGCAGAGTAAATATTAACCACCTGAGGTCTCACAAGAGCTTCACAGACAGACAGTAAACAAGACTATTGTGTGTTTGGGTTTTGTCTGTGTGTCCTAAAGTGTGTGAGAGAGATGTCCTTGGTTTGTCTGTTGTACATTGTGAAAAGTATTTGTAATGAATGAGTACACCTCCTTGTGACTAAATAGTTGTTATGCATATTATAAATGTGTGATTCTGTGCTCTTTTGTTTCTGTATATTTGTGTAGCAATCAGTGTGTCTGAGTAACGGCGCTTCTCTCTCACAGTTGATCTGTCTGATAAAACACTGGATGAAGGGACTAACTTACAGCAAGCTTGATGGCTAGAGTGGTCATCTTAGCTGGTAAGTGTGATGCGTGAAGAGAAACCAGGAATATGTTTTCAGTGTGAACAGTATGCAAGAGTACGTGTGTGTGTGTGTGTGTGTGTGAGTGAAGGCAGCTGAGTTTTAATCATTCCCCATCAGAGTTAAGGATTTGCTTCACTAACTAAAACCCAACAGAAAAGACTTCTGTCTTTTCATCAAAAGTTCTATACACATACATTTTGCTTCGTGTCTGTGTAACAAACAAATTTACATCAGATGCAATACCATTTATTCTGGAGAGGTTTATTTTCAAACTAAAATCTTGAGTTTATGACATTTTCTCTAAAATGGGTGCGTTCAGGTTATGTTCAGCTGTGTGGCAAATAATGGCCTGCTTCTGCGCCTAATAATAACGCTGGCAGCGGCTACTTGAAATGGTTGGGATCAGCCCACCATGTGTCCTTGAAACATAACATCATAATCCCAAACAAATGCATTTGCATTTCTTGCTGACATGAGAGGAAAATTGAGCTTTATTTTGAATTTCATTGAATCTGAAAGTTGGTAGAAACATATTTATTCCACGAGACTTAACCTTTAAGACTGCATACATACATATATAATAATCTTTCAAAAAGAACAAAAACACTCTTCTATCCATATCTACAGTACATGTAATCATGACCTGATCCTGATCTGCCACCGAGGTCCATTATGCAATGATTGGGAGACCCCCAAGAATCTCATACAGAAGACAACACCTTGTGCTTTCTAAAACCTATCTTGTGCTTTTTCACACTGCACACTTTAATCCCAGGGTTACCTTCAGCAGGCAGGGGTGGAGGTGAAAAGTTGGTGCTGTTTTAGGCCCTTTTTTCCCAATCCCGAGATGTTCTTCCTGACTCCATACAAGTACTGTAACATTAACCTCTGCTAGATTTTAATGTTCTATCACACTGTTTTCTTTAGTTACAGACGGTATGAAAATACTTTTTTTTAACCGTACACTTGTATAAAGTTGAAGTTAAATAGAAGCTCTGGGCTGCAGTTAGCTGAGTGCATTAAGGTACCAATCAAAGATACAGACTTAAATCCCACTTTTGGTTAAATTTGCCAAAGACACTTTAGTGGCTCACTAAAGCCCGATATAAACCCTTCAATACATTCTCAATTGTCAGTGAACTGAGACACTTTAAAACTACTTTAAGTGATCTAAATTTGAGTGTTAGACACTAGGTTCTCAGTGGAATGAGGCTGAAATGTATATTTAAAGGAGCAGGTTACTCTATTCTATCTAGCTTGATAGTGTTTTGTCTTCCAAATGTTTATTGAAATTATTGAAAAAACATGATATTGCTCAGTGTTGTGCTAGAACTAAAAGCAAAAGTCTGTTGAGCTGTTAACACCAGTAAAAGAGAAGTTTACTTTGTATTTGACTCCTGTTGGTCTTTGCAGATAGGTCTGGTGGTTTATATTTTTCTTATTGTCAACAAATTTCATGAAAACATCAAAACCAACAATTTATTGAACGTTTAACATCTATTACCTGTGTAGCCAAAGCCTTATTCCTCTGTGCCATAGAACTCTCTCAAACCCATCAATGAGCTGCACTGTTGAACTGGTTGACATGTTCCTTCAGGACCATGAACACACACACACTCTAGTTCACCAATTCCTCCTATTTGAATAATGTTTGCTAACTAAATACTACTAAATACTAAACTATTTGTTAGTTGTTTTTAATGATTTGTGTCTTCAGCAGGAACAGGTGGGGTTGAGGCTTAGAGCCACAGACAGGGTAGGGAGGGTAGGGGAGTCAGAAAGTACTGAGAGATGGACTAACACACTGTTGGTTTTGATTTTTTTCATAGAATTTTGCAACAGTAACAACAATATAGACATTTTTTTCAGCCTTACCCTTTAAAATTGTCCTTAAATATTATTCTGACATACTCTGGGGAACGGTTTAGAAAGTGCTTGAAACTTTAGAGCATGGAGATTCGGGGTCTACCACAGGTTCCAGGAAATGCCCTTTAGCGAATGTTTTCTCCTCTCTGCATATATATAATGAATCTAAACTCATTCTAGGATCCAGTCGAGTCAGCCCTTGGTTACAGTAAGTGCAGTGTGAAAAGGGCTTTTTATTTTCGGGGCTTTTAGTGGCGGTGTTGGGGGTTATAACTCAGGTTTTGCAAAAAATCAAGCTATGCCTTTAGGAGGAGTATTCATACTCCTCTGCACTGCGTCTTCCAAAGTCCATCCAGCCGAGGTAATCTCTGTCCTTTATCCTGTGGCCGGGGGCTAGACCACTGGCTCTGCTGGTGATAGAGGATCTGGTCTGGTAGGGAGAGCCTGGGGCAGATGAGACAAGAAGAGAATGCTGCTCGTCACACTGATGATGTTATGAGGATAGGACGATGGCCAAAACATGATTACAGTGCACATTTTCCTGCCTATACTGACTGCATAATGAAAATGTATAACTCAAAATGAAGTTGCTGCTGACTTGTTTTGTTTCTACTCTCATGTCTGTCTCTGTGTGTGTGTGTGTGAGTGAGAGTTCTGTAAGACCAGTGAGCTCAGCAGGTCTCCCAGTCACACAGCGTTGACTTGAAAGACAAACAGAGATCCACAGTGACAGAGAGAGCAGAGAGTGAGGTCAGGAGGTAAGGAGACGAGCGAAGGAGACAAACGGAGGGAGCGGGCTGGTAGGGGGAAATGTCGGAAACAGAAATGGAAAAGACAGAAGGAGGGTACAAAGAGGAGCTATGGTAAGCTAGAGGGAGGCAGGAAAATGCCAGATGGTGGGACTAAAACACAGCATGAGTGATGGCACATTGCAGTCGGATGGATGTTGGGAAAAGAGAAATAACAAGACCAGGAGCGAGATGAGACAAAGGAATGTTCTGTGTGTAGTGAGATGATTAAAGGGAAAAACTCCCCCCTCCCTAGTAGTCATGCCATACATCTGACTGCTCACCCTTCCTGGAGATGATTCTGGCCAGTAGCTGGCTCAGGCTGTTTCGAGCGTCCCCCTGGGGCTGGTTGTAGTTGGCTAGCTGCCCTGAGGGGGGCGCAGGGGCTGAGCGGGTATGGCGCGTGTGGTTGGGTGAGGGGGGAGGCAGGCTGTCTGTCAGGAGAGCCTCTGACTAGAGGAGAAGAAAAAAGCAAGAAGGGGAATAAGAAAAATATCTGCCATTTCAACACTTTACTGTAACTTTAAATCGGTTTAAAGCAGAAACTCACTCAGTCCACTTTTGTTTGAATTTCAGCGTATATATTTTGAATGCAAAAATCTCCAATTAAGAATAATCAGACATTGTTCTGGACTAGGTGAGTTTGCAAAACACCCCATTCTCATGCTTAGTACTCAATGAATTGAGTGGGATTGAAACATATAATACTTTCATTAGTGGATCTGATGTAGCTACTGGATATGAAGAAAAGAATATATGTTTCATGGTCTGTAAAATGCACTCAATACATTATTTAGGTATGATGGATGATAATAATTATCAAAAATAAATGAAATGATGAAAATAAAATGTTTTTTTTTTTGCAAATCCATGCAGACTTCAGTACACTTCTAGCTGTGTTTGTCTGTGTGTCTTACCATGGAGTGTGAGGGCAGACTCAGCGAACTGCTGGACGCAGCAGCCAGGAGGACACACACACAGATACCTACATTCATGACTTCAGGGAGACAAAGGGGGACAGAATATAACAACAAAGTTAAAAGAAATCCACTACACCTACAGTTATGTGGTAATTTTCCTATTAGGTCACTCGCTGTTTACTTTCTCTGCACTGCCCGCTGTTTTCTTTTCTTTTCTCCATTCAGCTTGTTAAATGGGTGAAAAATATCACAGGCAAAGTGGGTTTTGCAGAAAGCGGCAATAAATCATTTCACAGTCATTGAAGTGCAGTGGTGGGGGGGGGATTAACCTTTGATGGTTCAGCTGGATCCTGAGGCAAGCATCTTTTTGTCTGTCTTACACCCTCCTTCGCTCAATCACACCCAGTTGGTGTGTGGCAGGGTTGTGATGCTGTCAGCACGAGCAGAATCCCAAACAAAACACCAATTATCTCTAAGTCTGTTTTGCTCTTTTTTTTGAACAGGGTTCACATGAGAGTCAATATTAACATGACCTCACTGAAAGAATAAATTACATACTTACATCTTTTCCCTTGTTTTATTATGTTCAGCTCACATAAAGGCTCACAACATTACTATATTAAAAAATTTTAAGAAATAAATAAAACGTCTTCTATTACTACCGTCTATCTGCTTAGATAGTCATCATAAACT
This sequence comes from Micropterus salmoides, assembly GCF_014851395.1. Taxonomy (NCBI): domain Eukaryota; kingdom Metazoa; phylum Chordata; class Actinopteri; order Centrarchiformes; family Centrarchidae; genus Micropterus; species Micropterus salmoides. The sequence goes on along the minus strand of NW_024040152.1, from coordinate 25,910,891 downwards.
GTGGATTTGACATTAAATTTTCTATGAAAGAGCAGTTGTAAAATATACAGGAAAAACTACAAGATGGTGTAATTTTTCATTAGCCAGACTGATTTTCTAATACTGTATTTATCTTGGAGCCTGGCAAAGCAGCATGTTAGTTGTGATGAATGCTTTATGCCGGAACATTCTTCGAGAGGAAATCATCCAATTAGTTAAAAGGCTTTCACTCTCCAATAATTTAAACCCCAGTCTCTTTGACTGTCTCTGTGTTTCTGATACAGCAGTGCTGTTGTTGAATATTTCAACTAATAACACAGAATCAAAAAATCATAAAAATATGTACTCCACTTTGTTGGTCACCGAACAGCCTGGATAATATTGGTAGAGTGAATCCGGATCTTGTTCGCTGGACACTATGATTATCAGCTGTCTTTATCAACATGGACATACAGTGCAGCAACTTCAAATGAATCCCTGTAGTTATGAACCAACTGATATTTAGAAATCATAACTGTGTAATGTTATCACTCTAACTCAATTCAACAGTCCATTTGAATCACTGTGTTGAAATTGACACGGTGGTGGTGTAAATAGTCATTCTCTTGATGCTAATATAATTCCTGTTAGCAGCTGGTCATTGTCTATAATTCATTATTCAATGGGCTGGTAATGATGTGGTGCTATTACGTGTGTTTGAAAGCCCTCTCCTCTCCTGAGAAAAAAATCAAATTAAAAAATTAAAGGGGAATGTTTTACTTTATCAACACGTTCATGCTCAGTTATTGCACAGAGATGAATAATTAGCCTCTTCTCTTTTTTGCTATTTTCCCTAATTTTCTTCATGAGCACAATCCTGCCTCTGATATTTGCTGCAATAATACCTACCTAACATACACAGAAAATATGATAACATGAAGATGAAGAACCTCCAATGGCACGATCTGATTATTTTTGTACACATATACACGCCCAAGGTGTAAATCTGCCACCGTTCATAATACTCATTCATTAGTACATATATGAAATGCACTGTCCCTAAGATACATCACTACTTATCAGTTGTTTCATATATCTATGTTATCCTCAGTGCACTACAACTCACTGAACTAAAGAAAGAATAAGTAAATTGTCAAAGGTATAAAAAAAAACATGCGAAAACTAAATGTAGAAGCAAAATTTAAAAAGTGGCAACCCTTCCTCTCAACCTTTCAGATTAAATGTAAATCTGAACCAGTCACCTTCACCAAAAAATACATTTTTGCTAAAATTCTCATTTGTCATCGTAAAACAAAAAAAACTGGCAACAACTAAGGATGCAAATTTCAGAATCAGTTTTTAATTCTTACCTGCAGTTGTCGTCGTGGACCACGAGAGGATGAGTCTGAAGATGCTGAGCTTTGCACTTCCAATGTTCAGGCTCTGAGTGAGGGTGAGACAGAGAGGAGACCACATCTTATACTGACACACAGGAAGAGGGCGGTGCCTGGACAGATGGGAGGGGCCTGTTACTGGTGTAGAAACTGACAGCACTGACGCAACTGAGGACGCAAACATGCACACATACTGCAAATACACAAATGCATTACAGACTAAGCTATGTGAAAAAGTGATGGGACAATGGTGACAGCTTCAATTGTGTCGCCTCATCGCTCCACCTGTGTGGCAAACAAGAAGAAGAACACACACACCCTCACACGCACACAGTTTTGGCAGTTTGAATCAGTGGTTTCCAAGAGCAGCTGAAACGTGTCTGAGCATTTAAGTGAAACACACACAGAAACAGAGAGATGGACAGACATGAATATGCTGAGACGGAGACAGAGAGACTTTAAAGAAAGATTGAGGTACAAAGAGGTAAAAAATCAAAGTGAAACATACTGAATTTATATTATGTATCATATATGTAGATGTGAAAGTGTATGAAAAAAGAAAGATAATATGCCTCACTCTGCAGCTCAAGGCCAGAAAATATTCCCACCTTATCATTGTGATTAAGTCAAGGCAACATGCAGTTCAGTGACATTCCAATTTCAGCGAGGACGAAATGACTCTGGCATTGCTTAGATATGACAGGCCATTGCAGTTTCACAGATGAAATACATTTCTCTCTGGTGCTTACTTTCCTTCCTACCACCAATGATTACTGCTGGAGTTCTGACAAAATTAGTCCAAAGTGGGTCAGAATGTAATTCTGGAGGCTTTTATTGTGTCTGATGCATGGACAGCCACTGGCTCTCAAAGGGTTGAAAGACAATGTTCTTGCTTTTCAGCCTCAAACGAACATCTGTCCAAAGCTCAGAACAGTATGATCAGTCAACATTTTTAAATATTTCATACATTCATCGCTGAAATCATATGTAACTTCAAACATATATGAAATACAGATCCACTGAATAGTCTGGGTATAAATTCTGTAGGGAGTAAGTCTGAAAAGCTTTAAGAAATGTTGTTAAAAACATTATTCAACAGGTTTGAACTCCCTGAATAAAATGTTGGAATAAAGCACACGCTTCAACGTCAAAGTTAGCTAAAATACTTTTTTTTAAGAATTAATTTAACTGACACACAGAAAGAACTCAGAAAGCAAAAGCCTGAGTGAGCTTTGTGGAAAAAAAAGGCTGACTGGCATCCATTCATTAAATGGTATGAGCTGCACACTGGCGTAATAATGTGAAGTGCTAATGCAATTTGTTTTTAAAAGGTTCTAGGGCTGAAACGATTCCTCGATTAAATCGATAAAATCGATTAATAAAATGCATCGACACAAATTCTTTGCATCGATGCTTTGTTTAATCCATTTAACTATACAGCACAGTGTTTCGCATGCACATATTACTATCAACGTGATTATGATGGAGCTGTTTGCAAAGTGGAGGAAGAGGGAGAAAATTGCCAGGGACAAAGAAGAAAGTGTCCGAAGTATGGGATTATTTCAAGCAGAAGAAAACAACAACTCTGTAATGTTTTTGTCTGTCCACCGTAAAAACGAAAAGTTATGTGGCCTCCGCAACAGCACGACGGCAGCTGAACAAAAAGCCCTGGTGTTCTGCCAGCGGACCACAGACAAGGTAACAGTAACAGCAACTTCAGCATTTAACTGAAATCATGATTGATTGTTGAGTTGAAGGCTAGCCAAAGTAAGCCGCAGACCTCAGCTGAAAATGTGCACACGTGTGTTTGTTGTTCTCCTTTTTGGCCCGTGAATTGTAACCTCATAGTCAGGAGTTAACTGGGTGTCGGGGAGCTGCACCTTTTTACTCACCTCCAGCTCTCTCTGTAGCTCAGATAATCCCTGCTAGCTGCATGTGCTAATCCATCTTTCACCCATATTCTTTGTCTTTATTATCACCATCTTTATAATAACAAACTTGTTAGCTGTATGACACACTATGAATTTCCGAAAGGACTAATAAATATCTACCACCTATAAACCTGCACAGATCCCACTAAGCAAAAGTACCTCTTAAAGGATGCATTGATGAAACATTGAAATAATCTATCGAAGCTTCAAATACTAAAATCATGGTTAGCTGTAGCCCTAAAATGTTCATTATAGCATTTAACTTACTGTTTAAGCTAAAGCATCATTTAATCATTGATTGACTTCTTTATTCACATTAAACATGACTGCAACATTAAAACCATAAAGCTAAAAAAAACTGTAAAATATTTTTTTATAAGAGCAGCAGGTCATGTAGAGTACCTTCACAAGCCAGAATTCAGTTATTATTCCTCTTACGTCTTTTTCAGTACTGGTTTGCTTGCAGGGCTTGTCCAAATTATTTAAAATTCTTCAGTGGTTCAGCTTCTGGCAAGGTCACAGGGAGGCTCTAAAGCATTTTTGAAAAATATTTTCACTCTTTTGATGCTTTGTGTAGTTCAGGGTGTGAAACTTTAACTTCCCTGGGGATATTTGCTGGCACTAAGGCTTAAATGAATAAAGTAATATTACGTGGGTCGATTTTGTCATTGTTTATAGATGTCATTAAAGTACAATTCATACAGTGGACCAAGTTTGTGGCAAACTGAAACTACGTCACCAGCCAGTAACAAATTAAGTAAACAATATTGTTGTCACAAAAACACATTTTGTGGAAAACATATACTGTTTACCTGTTCCACCATTTTTCAAAATTGAATCCGTCGTGCCTGACTTTGCTTTTGGGCAAAAGCTGAACAAATGACAATGTCCTCCCGCAGGATTTCATTACAGAAGTACAGCTGTATGCCTCATCAGACAGCTTCTGTCTGTAGTTTGGGAGAAAAAAGATAAAATAAATAACAGATGTAATGAAGCTACATTTTCAGTTTTGCATACTTTAATCTGCATCACACGTTTCTATTAGTTGCCTTCACATGTTACTCTACTAATGTCCACATTGCTAGCACTGCTACACTCTCACATGGCATACCCTGCTAGCAGCAATAACTGAAATTGTGCAGCCTATATAAGCCCTTGTTTGCTGTTTTTCACATGAAAACTTTGATGTTTTGCTGCTACTTTTGGACTAACGGTCCATGACCTTTTTGTTGTTTGTCTATGCAGGACGGCTTGGTGGAGGAGCCGTGGTCCAGAGGCTGTTGCTGCACATGGCAAGCCCTTTTAACATTTAATAGGTTTCACTTGACCGCCTTACATATTAGACATCTACGAATGCAATCCACAAATCTAGTCAAAATGTAATTAGAGATATCTTAGATTAAAGGTTTCACTAGTCATAAATGATTTGCAGATATCTGTAATGTAAATCCTGTCTATCTCTTGCCATAGCTGCATTTTGCCCATTTTGTGCTAATATATGCAGTGGTGAAATATGAACACTCATAGTGGTGTTAGTGTTCACATAGGCTGAAATGGTTTAGCAATATGTTTGCCTGGAGGCTGTTGTTGTCTTATTTTAAGTTGGCTTTAGTGAAACACACGTAAACACACTTTCATCTTGCTCACAGCTTATAAAAATATATATTGCTCTGTATTACTGGTTTCTTGGAGCGCTTTTATTACACAAAAGTTAGTCACATTGGCAGTTTTTCTACATACCTTATGCAGCTATTAGAGAATAGTGAATTAGAGAATACTCACAATCAAACATGTTATAGGCTCTGTACAGTGTGTAATGTGGTCAGAGTCTAGATGTGAATGCTATTCTGTGCATGTATACGTAGACACATACAGCAATACAACATGAGTCGGTTGACTGAATATAAGTATTGTGCCTTTCATTGATCTAGAAGCTTCAACATGAAGGAAAGGAATTATTAAGTTTATAGGAAAAATAGAAATAATAATAAATTTAAAAAAATTACTTTCCAGTTTTAAGAGGGAGGCTTTGTTTACAAGTTATATCCAGATTTGTCTTTATACCAAGTTGACTATGTAGCACCTATGTTTACATACAACTTAAAGTTGACCCTCTAGGAGGAGCGATCAGTCTGAAAGTATCCACACAAGGTGTATGCACACAGGCCTGTGGTTCATAATGACATTTGTTGTCATCAAAGAAAACATGAATGTAGACACACAGTTTTTTAAGGAATGCGTTCATGTTTATTCCCTGCGTCTCTCCCTCCCAGTAGTGAGTCATGGTACTTGAGTTAATTGCGGCGTTGTGTTGTGTGGGACAGAAACCTCTTCAGTGGATGAAGCCTCTTTTCTCCTCTAATCAACTGGCTCGTCCTGTATTGTCAGACATGAAGGGAAGGCCGGGGGTAGAGATGAAGATAGAGGAGGTGAAAGTGGGCAGGGACAGAAATTATGTTGAAAAGGTTTGAAAACAGTTACCAAATGCTTTGGGGCATTTTCCATAGATATAAAACATGCACATATATTGTCTGTGACATCAACCATAGGTTTCTGAAACAATGCGGGCAGCGCCAATCGTCGCCACCTTGGCAGTGTCTGTCTCTGGCTAATCCAAAAATGGGCAAAGAGGTGGAGGATAAAAAGTTAGGCATTTTAACATGGGGGCCCATGGGAATTGACTCGCCTCAAGTGGCCATTCGATGAACTGCAGGTTTTGGGTCAGTAATTCTTAAGCCCCGGAGGCTGCTGCTTAGCGTTTTCACACTAAATTGTTTGTTTGCTCTGGTCCAAATCAGCTGATGAGTTTGTAAACGTGGAGAGTTTTCCCCTCAGTTCGGTTCCTTTTCACACAGAGAAAAATCCAAGTGAACCAAAATGCATCAGTACTTCTGGTCAGATGTGTTTGGGACAGGATCAAGTAAGTAAATACAGGAAGAAGGTCTTGTGTTCTGGACTAGTTCATATTTCTGTGAGAGAAACATTGCTATGCAATTTAACATGGAGCGACTATACCAGCAGAATGCAGAATGCACTGCGAGGAAATGTCTTGTATACTAATACTATACTGCTTCACACTTTGCAAAGAAGATGTGAAGCACAAGGGAGCTAATATTGCATGTGATGAAACCAAGGAGTTTAGGTGTCAAAGCACCCTTAGAGCACTAAATAATCTGTGGCAGACGCCTGAGGCCAGGGGACAGCAAAACATTAAAAAGAAAGACCTGGAAACTTCAAGAAATAGTGAGAAATTGAAATGTGCTGACTATGGGACACAGACCACACATAAGATAATCACTTTGACCACGAGGCAACACTTTAAAGCGCACCAAGAGTAATGTAATTATGAATTTCATGATTTTCTAATTGTCTTTCATCATCTGGGCTGTTTTGATTGCTTAGGTAGACCTACTGTTCAGTGTCATCATTCATTTTAAGTTATTCTATGCTTGGACAAGGACAACAATTTATGAAAACCTCTTATCTTGAAATATTCCTCACCACCCTTTTTAGATTTTTTTTTTCTTTGAGAAAATGTGAAACTTTATTTGGTTCCAACTTCTCAAATGAGAAACATTGCTGCTTTGGAACTGTGATTGAACAAAACAAGATATTTAAAGATGTCACCTTGGACCTCAGAGAAGGTGTGATGGGTATTTCTTTGCTTTTGTTTTGATATTTCATAGACTAAGATTAATGCAGATTAATTGACAATGAAAAAATAACCCTATTTTCAACCTTAGAGATATTTAAGTCTGGACCAAAGTGGTGAATCATTACAAAATTGTTCTGATCAGCTTTATGTGTCCGTCCATCGGGCACAAGCCATGACTGAATGTTTTATGTATGAAAATTATGTGAATCATATGCTATGGCCTTCACCGTAAACACATTTTAACCTAATTGAACACCTATGGGAGATTTTGGACTGACGTGTTAGATAGTGCTTTCCACCACCATCATCAAACATTAAATCAGGGAATATATTTTGGAAGAACAGTGCTCATCCCTCCGGTAGAGCTCCAGAGACTTGTAGTATCAATACCAAGATGCACTGAAGCTGTTCTAGTAGTACGTGGTAATACCTTACTAAGACTCTGTTGTTGGTTTTTCCTTTAATTTTTCGCCCTGTCTATAGAAGCTGCAAAGAAATTAGACTTGCCACATCAGTTTTGCTTCTCCTGACATGATGTCTTTTTAAACTTTCATGATTACATTGACAGATTTTGAGTCATTGTCCACATGTGAAGCTGTGTGATATTGCTTATTGAGCTCTGTTTTCCCAGAGGAAATAATGTTACTGACTTTCTGCAGTTTGTTATATGCAGGATTATCAAAATCAGGGAAAAAACAAGATATGTTTAAATGTTTAAAACTATTTTGAGAATTTAATGAAATAGCTGTAAGCCATTTGAAATAAAATAAACAGTCTGTGAGTTCAAGCCTGTGTGCAGAACAGCAAGGTCTCATTGATGCATGAGTTTCTCAGGGGAAATAACTTGAGACTACATTCAACTGCTTTTTCTAATAGATCCTTTCATCAATACTAATGCTTCTCTCTGGGCCATAAAAACAGTGCGTGTTTTGTGTGAGTGCAACCACCACAATATCCGTTACATGCGTGTCTTTATCTGTGTCTCTGTGTGAGACAGACACAGTGATGATAGAAAGGAATGCGGCTCTTGGTTAAACAGGGGAGAACTGTGTTGTTATTAGCAGAAATATTCATTCTAAAATGTTATTAAATGTTCCTGGATGTCTGCGGAAACATCCTAAACTGTTCTGAATTATTAGCAGACAGAAACAGCAAAATGCTGTCCTGGGTGAACAGATATCATCTTGCATAACTTACAATTAAACAGAAAAACAGAAAGAACAAGATGACTATGTGCTTTGCGTATATCATGGGCTCCTACTGTAATGCAACAACTGTCAACGTCATATTCTGCTTGGTTTGCAATCACATATATCGCTATAATTTGTGGCCAGTTTATTTGGTACGCTTGTATGATCAAATCCAATCAAATACGTATATTATCTTTGTCCTGCGTCTATTTTAATATCCAGTGTGTGCAGTGTCTTCTCTCCTGTGGCTAAGGTGGAATCTAAATGAAAACTGTGGCTGAACAATCAATTAAATGAATCTTTGAAATCACAATATGCCCTACTGAAATTTTCAAACACATAATATTTTAAAGGGAAACTACAGAGATGTCCTGGCCTACACATCATATTATTTTGGACTTGAGAAAACATCTTTGTTTGGTACAAATCCCCTCAAAAATCACACCATAATCATTTTAATATGTTCTTCAATGAAAATGAAAATGATGTTGTAAAAAGTGATCATGACATTAAATGTTAAATACCAGTCACTGTAATGACACAGTCCAACTCAGTTACATTCGCCTACTTAATACATTATAAAACATGCTGAAGGATTGTTAGAAACATGGCTACCTTGTCTATGTTTGCGGTCAAAGTTCTAAATGATCCTTGCTTGTTTAGTTTAGGAGTGCAGTGTTCGATACTTCGATCAAAGGTGGAAAAACTGACTTTGATTGAGTTTATTATAGATTTAAGGCCCTAGATTAGACTACATTAGATTTAACTGTGCATGATGCAGGTGATGTTCTGAAGTGATGCAAGGACAGCAAAGGCAAGTGTGGATTCAAACAAAGGGTTTCAGCCAACAAAGCTTCCCCATCGTCTGGTGCAGGGAGTCTAGCCAACCTGCTGTGTGGAGGCACTTTTGGGAAGTCAACCCCAAATGTTTCTGAGTGTAACGGCAATCAATGCCAGTGTACAGATCAATGTCACCTTTTCTTGGCTACTTTTATCTGTGATAGATTTTGAATTAAGAGGCCCCATCCTATTTACAGTGCATATCCTGAATCAGCATTACACCATGTATGTGGTGGAGGCTCTCATTTCTGTATCTCACAAAGACAGAGGTACTAGAGATGGAGAGGGAGAGGGGGGAGACTGGGATCCCTCTCCTCTCCACTCTTCTATTTTCTCCTTTTGTTTGACAGCTAGTTCAGACAGTTATATTGCCAGCCTGAGGCAGTCTGTCACTGGCAGGAAATAGAGAATCTCTGCTGGCTGATTGAAGAAAATGTGTTGGAAACAGTGTGTGTGTGGATGATGCAACTACTTACACATAAACTGAGAAAAACAAGATGGAGACCAAGAGACAGATTGAGGTAACCGAAAAGATAAGCTATGTAATAATGTATGACCACATTCACATTAAGTGACGCAAGGTTAAAACAAAAACATACACGAGATGCTGTTTGTAAGTTGGGGAAAAAGTCTAAATCAAGCAACACTTACATTTTCTTTGGCCAAAGAAACTTCTGAACCTCCACCACATTAATCCATTTTCTATCCCTTTTTATTGTTTTTCAGGATCATAGGTGTGCTGGGGCATATCCCAACATGCAGAGGGGGAAATGGCAAGGACATAAAAGTAGTAGAAACCTGTCCAAATTCATTTTCACTGATTATCTAAATAAAGAATTTTACCAGGAAGTTATTGGTGACTGTACAGTCAGGGGTGAAAGATGTGTTCATTAAAATGTTGCTCCTAATTATTTTATATAATTTATAATCTGGCATAGCACCACTTCACTCTGCTACAACTTCTCTCTGGTCTTAAACAGGCTAATGAGGCAGTTGTTTATTCTGTCAAACAGCATTTAAAATCATGTTTAACAAGAAACAGCTCAAAAAAGAAAAAGTGACGTGGTTTTTCACATCAGTGTGAAAGTGTTATGACCACAGGCAGCACCCTTCCATGTGTCTAACCCTTTTTAGTGTTTCTGTGTGTGCATGTTGAGGCCCCCAGTTCCAGATGCCCCTCCCACTTCCTGATGGGCGTTTCATGATACTGATAGAAGCGACTCCAATCCAGAGGATGCGCTTTGGGGACTGAAACTATAAATTTGATGGTCGGGACGGCTGTGATTCTGAGAACAGCTTGCCTCTCGTTGTGTTGTGAGATTGCTGATTGTGAAATTAGAACAAGGCACAAGTTAATTATCTGGGGAATGGGCCAGGTACAGATTTCTGTTGAATTGAACACACTTTAAAATTTAAATAGACATGTTAAATTGATGAATATAAGTTAACAAAAAACGAGCTACATTTAATTAACATCCATGAAAAAAACTCTGATACTTGGGTTGATCACAGCCATCAAACTAATTTTAATGTGCTGGAAATGTGTTGGACTGTCTCCTTCTCTGGAGTTGCCCAGGGCGAGGTTGTCCAGTGCCTCTTCTTTGTGGGGATGTGAAGGAGTTTCGGTATCTTGGGATCCTGTTCACCAGTAACAGCAAAATGGTGTGGCATCAGCAATAATGCATGCATTGTACCAGACCATTGTGGTGAAATGGGAGCTGAGCCCTGCCTGCTGCCACCGCAAGCCAGCCATGGATAAGCAGAAGATAATGGATGGACTGTCACGAGTGCCAAGTGCAGACATGGTAAAAACAGGGATATGGACCCAGATGCAGAACAACAAGCAGAGCAGCTTAGTATTATTGTAAGAGCACAAAAGGTACAATCTTACAGTGAGGGGTCAGACAATGTCCAAACAATCCAAGCAAGCAATAAAAAGACAAAAGCAAAAATAATCCAACACATGCGACAACTCCAAAAGTCCACAGATAAAAGAAAAGCAATAAATCCAGGTATAGTAGGCCGGCGAAAACCAAGATATCAAAATACATAGCAGACAAACATGCAGGTGAGGGTAACAAGCAGAGACACTAGACACTAAACGAAGACGGACTGACGAAGGACCAGGGAAGCACACAGACTACACACACACACACACACACACACACACACACTGGATGGCTGATTACACTCTGGTAATTAGGAAGGAAAGTAAAGACACAAGAGGCAGACACTTTCAAAATAAAACAGGAATCTATCAGAACTTCAAAGCCATGACCTAATGATTGCTTTGATGTTTGTTAATTTAAAGGTAAAATATTGGTAAAACAATTGCCAGCTGTTCTATCAGCTGACTCTGCCTGGGAAATGTTGGTGTTTTTACCTCTATCACAGTAGCTTTGGACCGCAGGGAGAAGGAGGTCCAGGGCAGGGGGGAACCCAGCTGAGAATGGAACCGGGCTCAGCAGCCTACCAGGGAACTGGGCTGGACCAGGACCAGCATTGACTGATGCCTGACCTCCCTCTCGCTCCTCGCCTGCTTCACGCCTCTCCTGTCTTCGTCCTGGTAGGAGCCACTGTAAATCATCAAACTTTCCTCTGTCTGTCTCGGAGGCTGTGTTGACTGTTTTGGCTGATGCCCAGGATGCTCGCTCGGTGCCTACGGAGTGTGTGCAAGCGCGGGTGAAACAAGATACTGTAAGTAAATGAAGTAAACTTTATTAATTATATTAAGAGTCACAAAGTGCTTTACAAAAACAAAACACAGAAAATAAAATGACCACCAGAGCCTTGTGAAAAGGAAAACACATAAGAATACATAATACATACAATACATGTAATAAAAACATAAAATACATAACAAATACATAATGTTTAAACAGTACATAATAAAATACACAATAAGTACAGAGTAAATAGTACGTAAAAAACAAATAAATTTAGCTGCCTTTTGAAAGAATCCACTGTAAAGGTACGGGCAGAGTAGTCCACAACTGGGTGCAACAGCTTCAAAGGCTCGATCAGAAGGAATCTTAAGGTCAGTGAGTGGGACAGACAGCTCAATTTAGCTTATTAGACCTAAGACAACAGGTTTGTAATTGTACTTTCTGGATTGGTAGCTGTGAGCAGTCACCCCACCCAGATTTAAACCCAGGTCTACAGGGCACCAAACATGCAACTTGACCGCAACGCCAAAGAGCCAGGCTCGTTGGTATGGCAGTCACAGTGCATACTTAGCCGTAGTGACGGTAGTCTGTCACAGTAGCGTTCTCCTGGCCTTCAGGCCTGTGGGTATTAAGCAGAACACTGTCTTCAAAATCCCCCAAAACCTTTTTCTGTCTATGGTTCTAAGGTTAGAGGTTGATGAATAAGGGCGTCGTAGTCCTGACTGTGCAGTACTCTTTAAGTGATAGTGAGGATCTTGAACTAGATCCTACATGCGACAGGGAGCCAGTGAAGAGATCTCAGTAGAGGAGTGATGTGAGGCCGTCTGTTTGTCCTAGCATTCTGGGTTACATTTTAAATAAGTGAATTAAATTAAACCAGTGCATTTTGGGTTGTAATGTGTGCTTACAGTGTTAGCAAACACTAAAAAATGTTACTTGATATGATCAAATTATTGCTCCATGGAGGCTTGTAGCAACACTATAGGTCAGATTGGTTGCTGTAGGCCGGTTGGTATGTGATCCATCATCCCATGGATAATGAAATAACAGCGAGGACAGATCACTGACTCACACACGCTCTCTGTTACTCACAGTTTGCTCTCTGTCCTTATGGCTGAAATCAATACGAGTCCGAATACCCACCAAAAGGTGCACAGGGGAGCGACTCAGGAGAAGCCACTCCATCCTGTGATTAACCAGCAGGGACCGGCTATATTGTTCACCTCCCACAAAGTGTGTGAGGTGTCACTGTGTGTGGGTCTGTCCAGAGCTGTACCTGGATCTGTGTGTTCCTCCAGGCAGCATGGCACCAATAAAGAGGTGACAGAGACACACCATTCAAAAGTTGGACTGAAAAGAGGAAATGAAGACATGACACCTTAGAGACCAGCCACGGGGTCAGAGAGAGAGAAAGAGATGTATGTTCTATTGCAAAGGGCTTGGAGAGAAATACGGACGGCGTTATTACAGCACTTTGTTAGAAATTTTTCCAAAGTTGCCCCCAGTGACTGTTGTGAGCTGAGACCTTGTTCTGTTGAGGAACTTGTTCAAATGAGAATCATGTCCGTTTTACTGTTTCACTTTTATTAATTCATACTTGAGTCAGGAAATTCACATCAAATGTTTAACACTAATATGTCTTTGAGTTTGGCATTTGACAGGTGTGTGATGCTCCAGGAAAAGATCTGAGCAGGTTTGACTCTTTAACCCTGTCGCCCCCTGTTAGGGGGGTCTGACAGGGTTAAATTTGCAGTGAGCAGGAAACAGCACAAAGCCATTGCTCAGTGTTGGTGTATGCAATTAGAGATGTTGTTTAAGATTGAGAGGTCATTGTCATATATCAGTGGAGCAGTTTCGTACATCACGTAGCACCATCTCAACTATGGTGAAAATTACAGGCAATAAGCTACATGATGAGGCTAAACTAAAATTAACACCATTAAGACACCAGGATATCCTTGTTGTTTGTCTGATCTACCTCTGCACATTAGACAGGCATCTTCTCTGTCTGTTTTTAAGTCTCTTCTTAGAACCCACCTCTTTTCCTTGGCCTTTGATAACTGAAATTGAAATTTCTTGTTTTGATTGTATTGATTTTGTTTTTTTATTGTATGGTTGTTATTTTATTTGTATTTTATGCGTTGTGTGAGCTTTGTATTTAGTGTCTTTTATTGTTTTTCTGTACAGAACTTTGTGTCCACTTTGGATTTTTAAAGTGCTCTATAAAGCTTGATTGATTGGACTTATTTGGTCAACATTGTAATTACGCCAAAGAAGGTTTTAAAAAAAAGTTTTTAATACTGAAAACATACAGAAAGAAAATATACATATGCAAACAACAGACACAAACATAGGTGCAACTATAGAATTCTGGTTTTATTTGGCGCCCCGTATATATTAGTGTTTTCCAGGGGGTTTCAATTATACTGACTGGGTACTTACAGGTACTGTAATTTCATTGGTGCAAAATCTGTGCTGGCAGGCATTAAAAAAGTAGCAGCCATAAATGCAGTTAACCAGCTGCAGGGCGGACATTGTTAGCTTTTGCTTGCTCCTACCTGTGAGGTGAGTATTCCTACATTGCTCTACTCCTCTCTATGTTAGTTTCCCTGTGTTGCAACTTGTTGCTGTGAGTTTTGACAGTCTGATCATTTGCCATCACCACCCCTGGACCCATGAACGAGAGATAGGTAACGCCAGCTGGACACCCACCTTTGTGTAATGTGGGACAAACACAATGCAGGTGTTGAAAACCAGGAACAAAAAGTAACATTTAGTGGGAAGTGGTGCATTAACATTAGTAAATAAGCTGAGCTAACTAGCGTCCACGTCCACTGTGGAAGCCAGGTAACCTAGCTTCGTGCCTTCCATCTTTCAATGCAAAGGGACATATGTCTTAAACAACGTTGATAAGTTGATAATTAATGTTGTGTTGGCTTTTTGAAAAGGGGGAAAAAGGGCCTCACATGAACGTTTGTATCATATACAAGGCGATGACATTCTCCAGTTAGTAAGGCACCACTGAAGTTGACGCAACATTGGCTCTCAAGTCGACTGCTGCCATGGGAAATGCCCATTCAGATGCCTGAAGCTTAGACACTGTTTCCATAAATATGTCCAATGATGATATTAAAATGTATATACACACACGGTAAAGAAAGTCATTAGACTATAAATTGAAAGATAAAATGTTATTTCCCAACCGTATAAACTCTGGCTCTTCCCAGAAGAAGAAATAAGAAACCCAAACACTAAACATTAAATAAATCCACACATGCACACACTCTCAATGACCTTTGTATAACAAGAACTGGTGGTAAAAAAAAAAACTAAAACAAAGCATGATTATAGGAATATTTTCCACTCTTCATTCCCTCTTCGGGTTTATGTGTTGTGGCACAAAAAATTATTCTGAGATCTTAGTTTCTTTTCATTCGTCCTTTGTTGTATCGTGAGCCCTGTATCATCTATTGATCCGAATCTGTTGACTCTATTGTTACACCTCTAGTATATGTCGTGCTTATGTCTCCAGACAGTGATTGAAAAGCACTGATGGTTTCCTATTTGCCTTAGTGAGCAATATAATGTAAGATGTGCCTGGGCATCAGTGTTACAGAGGAGAGACGTAAAGGTCAAAAATAACAAGCTTTAGATTTCCACAGTGGCTTTGTGGTTTTAACACACCGGGAGTATGAGGAAAGTGCAATGGATACTATATACATCCAGAGCCTGCAATCAAACAATCTCTGCGTGGCACACACATATCAAACACAGATATATTTTCCCCTCACATGTACAACCTGTCTTATATAACAGTGACACAGTGCTGATGCATATGATGACTGTTTACGAGTAGCCTGAGTTTTACTTTTAGAGTAGTTTTAGTGTACACACACGCACACACCCTCAATGACCTTTGTATAACCATGAGCATGAGATTTGCTGCGAGTACTGTAGACACGGTGCACTTAGTCATGCATTCATTTTATATACAGACGCACATATGAAATGGGGTTGTCATTAGTGTGGGTTTGGCGATCAGTCATCATAATGCAGATGACCGTTGCATGTGAATCACTGGATCAACAAGCTATTGTTACTCTGATCTCTATGTAATTTGATAGAGAGCAGCTGGATGAGCAGCACAAATATTCCTCAATGATCCCACTCTCATGATGAATTTGTTTTCTTAATGGGGTCATGAGACCCTCTAAATTTGCTCTCAGCATCAGTGTTGTTTATCGGAGCAATATATTGACTTAGTTGTTTAGATTTGTGGGAAATTCTTGTCTTGCTAATTTAATTCTATATATGGGAACAGCTTTACAAAAAGGTCAGAATGTGCTCATTTATTGCAGAATGCTTAAATCCAAATCCATTTTACTCCAAAAAGCATTGTACTATGAGTCAGAAAACAGCACTTTAACAGAGCCATAGAACGAGAAAACCTGATAACTTGTGCTAAGCTAAGCTAACTACATGATTGGACAGTTTTATCATTTTTACAAAAAAAATTGCTTCACATTCATAATTCCCCACAATATTGTGTTCAAATACAGTATCTCATCATAAATTAGGTATAGAGAAAAGAGCATTTACTCCTGTAATCCTTTAATGAATTCTCTCATGGATAACTTCCCCTTAATTCATAGGCTGAATTTAATTTGACGATGCCAATGTGGAAACGTGTGTGGGCACATTCACTGCACATACTACTGCACATAATACAACAGATTTTAATATCTGTTCCCCTAGGGAAGGTCCGAGTAGGATGAATTTCCAGTCATAATGTGAATGTCTAAATTTTGTTAATTTCCCACCAGTGATCTCTTGACGTCCCATATGTGATCACATATCGTATAT
Source organism: Micropterus salmoides (assembly GCF_014851395.1). NCBI lineage: Eukaryota > Metazoa > Chordata > Actinopteri > Centrarchiformes > Centrarchidae > Micropterus > Micropterus salmoides. Next base: position 25,894,394 of record NW_024040152.1, on the reverse strand, counting down.
TGTATTTCTGTGTCCTGTCTCCTGATAACTTCACACACCACTGAAACAGTTTAGTAATTAGAAAGAAAAAGACTGAGGACACAGAAATATTGACCGTTCTGTACTCAAATTGACAGCATCTGGCATTCAGTCACGGGAACAAAACAGATTTACATATTTATGACTGAGTCGGTATGATCTTCATGGACATCAAATGTTCACTTTCCTAAACTTCATATGACCCTTATTCTCACAGTTAACCAAAGACTGAATTAATCACACCTCTTATGTAACCTGTTAGATTAATATGGTCTTTTATTTTTCAAGGTGTTTTATTTATCATTTGTCAGTTCAGTTAGGGGTTAGGCACCAAAACTACTTGTTTAGGAAAAGATCATGCTTTTTTTTTGTTAAAATAAGTACGTTGGTTACAGAAGTTACATAAATTAAGTCAAAAATAATCAATGATGACTGTTTGACACGGGAACAACAGAACACACCCTGGTTGAAAGTCTGGTGTCAGTCCGAACTAATAATAATAATAATAATAATAATAATAATCTGTATTTGTAGAGCACTTTTCAAAAACAAGTTACAAAGTGCTTTAACAAGTGCAAAGACAATAATACCCAAGAGACAATAATACAACAAATACAATAAAACAATACAAGATAAAAGCATGAAAATATTAAAAAGACTAAAATACACGTTTAAGATAAATATAAAATTAGTAAGATACAATAAAATAAAAGGGATAAAATAAAGTCACCTAAGATCGGGAAAGGCTCTCCTATAAAAGTATGTTTTAAGAAGAGACTTAAAAGAGTTCACTGACTCAGCTGACCTGATTTCCTCGGGCAGTTCCAGAGCCTCGGGGCCCTGACAGCAAACGCTCCCCTTTAGTTTTCAGTCGAGACTCTGGAACAGACAACAGACCTCTGCCCGAGGATCTCAAGGTACGTGCTGGTGTGTATGGGACTAAAAGTTCAGAAATATAACAAGGCAAGAGGCCATGAAGAGCTTTAAAAGTAATCAATAGAATTTTAAAGTCATTTCTAAAACATACTGGGAGCCAGTGTAATGAAGCTAAAATAGGAGTAATGTGGTCATATTTCTTTGTTCTGGTTAAAAGCCTGGCAGCTGAGTTCTGGACAGTCTGGAGTTGATCAATAGATTTTTGGGTTAAAAAGGTGAAAAGGCTGTTGCAATAATCCAGGCGTGATATTTCTAAGTTGATAAAAACATGATTGAACAAGCTTTGTGGTTTGCTGCTCAAAATTTAAATTGCTATCAAACCAGACACCAAGGTTCTTTGCCACAGGCTTAATGTGATTTACTAGGGAATCAGCACATGGCAAATCAAATACTGCCATCTGCTGATTCCCTAGTAAATCGACCCAGACGACCAGGATTTCTGTTTTGTCTGAGTTCAGTTGGAGGAAATGATTTGACATCCATTTTATAACTTCACAAAGGCAGTTGTTAAGTGAACTCCAGGGTCTGTGGATCTGATGGGCAAGTATATTTGTGTGTCATCAGCATAAATATGAAAAGAAATGCCATGTTTATGGATAATATGTCCAAAGGGAAGCAGATATAAGGAAAACAAAATGGGTCCTAAGACCGACCCCTGGCACACCATATTTAACTGGACAGAACGAAGAGACATAGTTGTTTACAGACACGCAAAACTTCCTATTTGACAGGTAGGATGAAAACCATTCTAGGGCAGTACCAGAGATCCCCACCCAGTGCTTCAGTCTGGCTAACATGATGTTGTGATCAATGGTGTCAAAAGCAGCGCTAAGGTCCAGGAGTACAAGGACTGAGCACATACCTTCATCAGCAGACATTAAAAGGTCATTGGTGACTTTAAGCAGGGCAGTCTCAGTGCTGTGGTACTTCCTGAAACCAGACTGAATCTTTTCAAATAATTTGTTATTTTCCAGCACAGTGAGCAGCTGTTTGGACACAATTCTTTCTAGAATCTTTGCAATAAAAGGCAGTTTTGAAATTGGTCTAAAATTATGTGGGATGGAGGGATCTAAACCAGGTTTCTTTAAAAGTGGGTTCACGCAAGCCGTTTTAAAATTATCAGGGACACAACCAGTAGATAGGGAGCTGTTGAAAACAGAGATCAAATGGGACCCAACAGAATCTATTACTTTCAGTAAAAACTTTGTAGGTATTACATCAAGTGAGCTGGAGGACTGACCACATCCCTGACTTTTCTGTTATATTTGTTTTGATATAAAAGTCCTACTAGCGTTGAACAGTGACCCTAAAGGGCTTCCCAGTGCGTTAAAAACTTACACCAAGTGGTCTTGACCAGCGTCCATATTTGACAACTTGGGAGTGAGAACCGGTTGTTTGTGAGGCTTGTGGAAGAAAGGCACAGGGAGAGACGTTTAATTGGATCTGAGTCACTCTGCAGAGTCCACTTGTCTTTCATTAAGAACAAAGGAACACTCATCTGACACTGACATTAAGTGTCTGTCATTTGAAAGACACACACACACACACACACACACACACACTGGTATAATCACAGTGCTGCCACATTAGGATAGAGTGTCGTGCGTTGACCTTGTCTGTCTTTCAGTTTGACTAACAATCTCTCTGAGCGTTAATACAATTTGTCTGAGAATTACCCATGTGGAACGAAAAGCACAAAATGGTGTTTCCAACATTTTGGGTCAGATTGTTATTTCATTCATATAATCCGTGACCAATTAGCTTATAACTGGTTTAGAGGAGACAAACTGCAGAGAGGGAAAACAGTTGCAGAGTTTATTAGCTGCCTGCAGGCATAGTGTATATGTTGTGCAGCAAATCACAAAGGCAAGGGTAGAAACGCAGTTTCTTTATAGACAACACAAGGACATAGCGTAAATAACAATGCTTCCAAGGCGTAAAGTGGCAAAATCTATGTACAGAGAAACAAACAACACAAAATTCCCTAAGCATCAAATGTGTTTTTTATGCCAAGAAAAGTCATGTTTTTAGTGTGTATAAAACATTATATATTTTACAGAGACAGTGGACATAAATAAAGAAACACAGGGAAATGCACCACAGGAGACTTGTAGGAAACAAGTAGATATGTCCCAAATCCATATACTAACTCTATGCAGGTTTTTTGTTTTAGTGTTTGTAATATTTTTCAATGCTGCACCACATGAATGGGGAAAATTTAATTTAAGCAGAAAACTCCTGTGTACACCAGTTGTTTTAGTTGAAACACATCAAAAGCAACATTCATTACAAGGGTGCAAAGCATTTCATCAATAGGTTTTTGAAATGCATGAAAAAAATACTTAACCTTCCAGCGATTCAATGTTATATTTCTACTGGTGTTCAACAAAGCAAAGCATGCACCTGCAAAATGTTCCTGTAGAGCATGGGGTTTTACTTTGATAATGAAGAAAACTTAAAGGGAGAAGATGGCACAAAAAACTTAAAGGGAGAAGATGGCACATTTAATACATACATTACATTTATTCATTCTTTTATCCAAAGCGATTTACAATTGCTATACATGTCAGAGGTCGCAAACCTCTGGAGCAACTAGGGATTAAGTGTCTGGCTCAGGGACACAATGGTGGATGTCTCACAGTGGGAATTGAAACCAGGTCTTCCCCCACCAAAGGCAAGCACCTTATCTATGCGCCATCACCATAATGTGTATGTCCAGTCAGTATTAATTATAAATGTGGTAAGTTGAAGACATAAATTCATTTGTGCGGGCTATATTAACCGAGAAAGCTCCTGCTTGCAGAGTCATGCCAGCAGTACGCAAGCTTCTGATTCCTGCACCCACCCAACAGTCTTCCCATATAACAACAAGGTTAAAGCTAGCAGAGTTAGCGCTGCAGTATGAAGTTGTACAAAAAGCAACATGGACAGTTACCAGCATCAAATCTACTACTCTTGTTATTGGTTAGAATCAAATGAGGCTTAACCTTCACACAGTTTCTCTTGACTTTACATTAGACATTAGTTCAACATGGCCCCATGCCTGTGTGAGTAACATTACCACCTTAGCCTATATTAATTTGTTGGCCTAAAACATAGTGTTAGGTGTCAAAAATACTTGCCCTCTCAGCCCCGCTGGTCTTGGTTGTCTTTTCCAGTTTATCTTCAGGATCCTGAAGAGTGTCTCCATCAAACCTCTCTCCAAGTTTAAGAGTAAAACTTTCATGCACAGCTTAGTCACGCACACTCTGAAATTCATTGCAGCAGAATGATACACTTTATGTTGGCTTCGGAGGGTATTTTGCATCCTCGTCCATAAAATATTTTGAGATGCTGTTTTCGCTGTTGGAAACTAACATAGCTTGTTTGCAATACAAGAAAAGAGAACAAGTAAGTTTCCACTGCTAGCTATTCAGCAAGAAATTGCAAGCAATTGTTGCTCTGCCAAATTGCTTTTACCACTTGCCATCTTCCATGACATATAATGATTCACCATTAGCAACTAACAGGCTGTTATCCCACTAAGTAGTTCTTTGGAGAGAAATCATTAAGACTCCTACCCACTAAGTAGTGATTTGTCACAATGCTGTTGGTGCCTGACAGGACAAAACACCAAGTCGTAGTGTGACTTTACTGTAAATCTTAAGCTAAAAAGTCATTGCCCTTGAGTAAAGATTTCATCCAGTGTTCCTTATTTAACAGTAGATTTACTCCAAGCCATCTGTGTGGAGCTAATCTTAAATCTGTCCTCCCATTTGTGCATGTTATTACAGTATCTCTTATTCTAATCATCATCCTTTGGTAAGTTCAGCGGATCTGTCCATCCATCTAGTAGTTTGGTACTTTGACTGTCACAAGATGATCACTTAAAAAAACAAATGCTTCATGTAAGGTTGGTCTGATTCTGGGTAAACAAAGCCAAAATGTGGCATTCGCTTTCCCTCAGCAGACAAGTTCATTTAATTTATATTACTGATTTAAACTGAGAGTAACCTAACTCTGTTTTTGCAAAATCCATTACATTATACTGAAGATAAGTCATAAAGAGTTTATCCCTACCTGAAGCCTTAAAGCAACATTAAGTAAGATTTGGTGTTTTATGGGATTTGGCAGCCCTACCTTTTCACAGTGTAATTCAAAGCTGTTTTAAATAAAGACGTCTGTACACGTGCATTTGTAATAATTCCATTATTTATGATCAAAAACTAGCAAGTCGACAACTTTGCTAACACAGCAACTTGGTATAATCAAAAGGTGTGAATAACACGCCGATTTCTTAAGTCATTTGGCGTGGTATTCCAACGCATTTTTTGATTTTCGCGTGTCATTTCACCTACTTGTGCGTAGGTGTGTCCGTCATTCTGCAATTAAACCCCCAAACGCTAGTCGGCAGTAGCGCTACAGCGTCCACTGTGTTGACTTTTGCCGGCCGAGCAGGCTAACGTCCGGTTTAGCGCTCCGCTAACGTAAATGGGGGTAAAATTGTAAACGTGTGGCTGGTGTAGCCTTTTCAAATGTTACCGACCGAATGGATCACATTCTGATAGTGAAACGAGTCATTTCGCTCGGGTTGCGACGGTCAAATATATTAATTCACTGTGTTACAGCCGCGGCGTTTTGGCCGCTAGTAAATGTTACTTCAAAGCGCGGGGTACTTCTGGTCGGCTCTGAGGCATTACGAGGCTACCCAGCCGACCAATCACAGTGCTTACGGTCCGCGTTGACTCAACGTTACATTTTTGAGGAGGAGCACGTCAGGTGACGGCGTAACCTCTGCGTAGCCCCGGAGCCTACGCCGTTGATTTGACGCAGAAGTATAAATTGCACTTTAAGTCTATAGGGACTGAACAGCGTGAAATGACACGCCGTTTCTGCACAATAGAAGTCAATGCAGTTTAAACAGCGTGAAATGACACACGAAAAGCTTAGAATGCGTTGACATGGCACGCCAAAATGTTCTTAAAATTAAAAAGTGGCGTGCTATTTACATTCCATGATATCACGTTGAACACAGCCTAACAAATCAAGTAAGCGCAACACAAGACATATGAAGGCAGCTAATAGGTTTTTACTTACTAGTCCAACAGCCAGCTCGTTATCTGTTCTGCATCCTTTCAGCTCTTTCAGCTCAAGCCAACGAATAAAAGCCAGTCCAATATTTATTCTTGTCCATTCTCTTTCTCTGTCACGCTCTCTTTCTGTCTTTCTCTCTTCCTCGTTTCCTCCAACAACATCTTCGGATATCCCTACAGAGAATACCGAGCTAGCTTCTTCCAAAAGACTAATTTTGTAAATGCAATACTTTTTGCTTCTTCTTATAGCTTGCTTGCTGAAGAGTGTTGTTTGTGTGTGACATGGTGCCTTAAAGCACTACGCTGTTCTCGCAATATGTTTTCTGCCCGGGACTCCATTGTAGCAGGCGTCCCGGGCCCGGAGCGGCAATGACAGAGACGCTATTCTCCTCCCTATTTCAAGTCAGTGTAACATCAAAATGTCAAGTGTTGTTGTCATCAAAATCAAAGTGTTTTTCCCCTTATTCCCTTAAAGTATTCTTTCCCTTATTATCATGCACTGCCACCATCCGCTGGCTAACAGAGAAAAACCCCATTCATTAGTAACTTCAGCTACAGGCAGGTTACAGGAATTGTTGACCACGTAACATTACAGGCTTGGGTTACCGTTACACTGTGTTTGAGAGGGTGTTGCACTCTGTTATTAAAAAACAGTTTTTAGTTTTTTTGCAGCCTAATAATGTTAGCAATGTTTTCCTGTTACTGTGAGTAACGTTAGTGTATACCCATTTTTTTAGCCAATATTTTATATACTGTAGCTGTATGTTCATGTTAAAAATGATCATGCACCAAAAAACTAATCAATACTGCATGCATATATATATATATTCAGAATTCAAAGCATTCAAATATGCTTTGAATTCCTTAGGTACTGTATATATTTATATATACATACATATGGGTGGCATTGCAAAAAATGACTTGTGAGCATCTCTGCTTGTTGTTTTATGTGGTTAGTGATACATTTAGTTCATTTTGCTGAGTGCTTTCAGTTCAGATATCAGTTCCAGCCAAACACAGTGGAAGTTCACTTGCTGTACAAGCACCTTTTGACCTGAGAGTGGAGAACTAATGAGAACTACCGCCATAGTTCACCAGGACACCATAAAAAACTGACCTCATAATGTTTTAATTCCTGGTCTCTGCAGGCGGGTTTAGACACACACAGGTTGATCAGTGGTAAAGTTTTCTCTGTGAATTCTTTGTGGGGATTAAACATATAAGCTTATTAAATCCAGAGGTACCTTAATCCATGTCAGTGAAAATAGCCTTAATTATGCTGGACCTATCCTTTCAAATCTATTTATCTGAGGCTGAAAAATCCAAAGGAATAGTAGACTTTGCATAATGAAGAGGGGAAGTCAAAACTGTGAAAACTATTAGAGATACATTTAATTAATTTATATTGTTTAAATCTCTGTGTCACAGACGTGTTTCAGGGTGTTCATTACCATGTGTTGCTGCTTCTTAAACCGTAAATTAGTGATGTTTTCACCACCCAGTTCAATTTCCATCCCACAATCCAACTAGTCAAACCAGCCAGAGTGTAATTTAATATCAGCAGCAGCTCTGGACCACTTTGATTTTAAATGCTGAAGAACTTTTTTCAGAGGACAGCCTAGACAGGGAATCATCAAATAATAATCAAAATATTTTTTGTCGGTCAGTAAATACAGCCAGGAGCCTCTTATCAACCTGCCTCCGACAGAGAGCATACAGTACACACACACAAACGTGCTCAAACATACACAGCTAAACATGGATAGAAACTAATTAATCACCATTATCGCTAATATTCACAAAACAGAAACAAAATTGTATTTTTGCTCTTTATATGTATATGAAAAATGAGCTCCATCTGTAATCGCAATGACTGCTCTGCTGACAAGGGAACACACCCTGTTTAGCACACACAGCGGCTTACGCACACTGCCTGCTGTTTCCTATGATTATTACCATAATGGTTTCCTGTAAGAATGCTGGGCAGCACGATGGGTGAGAGTCATTAGTGGCACAGGTGGCATCATAAATCACCTTTAACACTGCTGAACTTCATTAAGGATAACCGCGCACAAAACCGCACATGTCTACTTATGCAACATGCTGTCAATCTAACAAGGATATCAGCTGAAGATGAACTAAACAAGAGAAGACATGTTTCTTTTCTGATCTTTAATTGTAATTCTCTGCACAAAAATGGGACAAAATCTTGTGGGGCTTACACTCAACCAGCAGTTGTATGATACAGATAATACAAGTTGTTAAATGCTAAGGATGGTAAGAGTAAAGAGTTCCCTCCCAAAATATGCTCCAAAAACAAACTATAATTAATTAATTGGTTTGAACAATTTTTGCAGCTTATGTAACCCTGCTCTGTTTTGACTGCATCATGTGTAAGAGGTGTAAAAGATCCACATCAGATCCACATGGGACACCTTGAAAGTCAATACGAAACAAAAAATCAATACACACCTGCCTACGTCTATCAACTGTCGCCACTATACCACACAGCAGCATGAGAACAAGCACATATTTATTCAAGAACAAATGTATTAATGATTTTTTCAATGCTGTGTAAATGTTGAATTATAAAGGTTGATGATGCCATATGAGCCAAAGTAACATAAGCAGTTTAGACTGCACACTCTGGTGCACATTATATTCACTAGTAAAACATTAGACTTAGGTTTACGCATTACGTCATATGTTTTACATTATAAGGATTTTAGAGACAGAACTCTTGGGCTGAAATGATTAGTCTCTTAATACTGTTGATAGTTAATCAACAGAAAATTAATTGCCAACTATTCTGATTATGAATTCATCTTTTAAATGGGCTATATGTAGTTTTTCCATTAAATCACATAATTTTTTACTTCCTTTATGTCAGTTTAGCCTGCAAGTAACAGCACAAAGGAAATGTGGAGCGATTTGTTTATATTAGCCTATAGGGATGCAAGGCAGGGCCAGCTACCATCTACATTATCTTGTCACAAGATCTCTGACGTAATTGCTGACGTAATCTGCACTCTGCGCATGCGTTGGCGTCTGTAGCCACCTGTCGGAAGCTCCGTCTTGAACCGGACTCTTATCCAGTTTTAATCTACTTTTTTCGTTACATTTTTTATATCCTTTTATTTAACTTAACTTTATTTAAGTTTTACGTGGGTTAAGGATTTTAGTCATCCGACATGGATTTTAAGATAGATGACCGTAAAAACGCGATCAACGCTACTGACCACAACAAAGCTCCGGTGACTATGCTAGCCGAAATAACTCTGCCCCATGAGGACTGCACACTCCTTAAGAAAGCGAACAAGAAGATTGCTGACCTTATGGAAGACATCCGACGACTTTCAGAGGAACTCAAAGAGAAAGATTCCCTGCTGACTGGCTTTATGGATGTGGCTTCAGTACAAGCCAAACAGATTGTTTCTCTTAGCGCAACCGCTAACATCCAGGACACCGTGTTTTGGGACCCCTCTAGTCTTCCCAGGCTTTCATCCTGCTCGACTCCGAAGCATCAGTCAACCTGGGCTGAAGTGGTGGTCCGTGGCTGCAAGAGAGGCTCGGATGGGGCTGCCTCTCCTCCGGACATCGGCCTCTCCAACCGCTATGCAGCCCTGTCTAACGACACTCCGGTCCATCCAGCGGATTCACCTGCGGCTTCGAGTCTCCCTGATACGGATCTCTTTCGGCGCACAGTGCCTGCCGACACTGTTGCATCTCCGCCACCGGCTACATCTCCTGCACTGGGCTGCCGGTCTGCCGCCGGACTTGATCGGCGGCCGTCATCCCGGTCAAAAACCTCCGCTTCCCGACGTAGGATCCTGAAGGAGGCTGTGCTCAGACGCTCCGGAGGCCGTCTCTACCCTGCACTGTCGGGTAGCCCTTCTCTCAGGTCTGTTACTGCTACTCCAACACAACACTCGGCAGCTCACACACTCCATCCTCAGTCCGCACGCAGTGTTGAAGCAGATTCTGCTCAGTCCTGCTCTGGATCCCAACAACCAGCATCTCCTCGTCCTCTTTTCTCCCCAACCACACTAATAATTGGTGACTCCATAACCAGAAACCTCCGTTTCTTTAACACTACCACTCGCTGCTTCCCCGGTGCCACCACGGCTGACATTTTAAAAAAACTCCAGGACCTGATGCCATCGCTCCCGTCCTCCATCACAAGAGTGATAGTCCATGTGGGAACAAATGACACAGCTCTTCGGCAGTCTGAGCTGACAAAATTAGATTTTAACCGTCTTTTTAAAAGCAGTGTGGAAAGTCCGTTTTTATCTCTGGTCCCATTCCCACAGTCGGTCGCGGTGCTGGCCGCTTCAGTAGACTCCTTGGCCTCCACGACTGGCTCCAGTCCGCCTGCAGGGCTCATCGTGTGTGTGTTATGTGGATAATTTTAATATTTTCTGGCAAAGAATGTCTCTTTTTAAGACAGACGGACTTCACCCAAACAAACGGGGCTCAGAAATGTTAGCTGCGCACATACAGCATGTGGTGCGGTCCACACATGACTTACGTGAATGACTCATCATTCATGCAGCACACCTGGACACACCACCGCTCACTGAACAGATCTCTGCCTCACTGCCACAAACAACTGTCTCCACCTGCTGGCATGTAAAGCCGTCTGCTCCCAGCGCTGTTCCACAGACTTCTATTCCTGTCATCATCACGCATAGACCAGTAAACCGAAATGTGCACATCCCACACAGAAATAATAGTAATCTCTTAAGGATTAGGACAACTGCACCAACTCCAGCACCCAGAACAAACTCATTTAAAATGGCTCTCTTCAATGTGAGATCACTTTCAAGTAAGACTTTTATCTTAAATGATTTTATCTTGTCTGCAAATCTAGATTTTATGTTTTTAACTGAATCCTGGTTGCAGATGAATGACTATAGCCAGCTAGCTGAACTGTGTCCGCCTCAATATGATTGCTTTAGTCAACCGAGGGTCAGTGGTCGTGGTGGTGGGCTAGTGAGCGTGTATAGGAAAAATTTTAAATGTCATCAAGTACGCTGTGATGAATTTAACTCCTTTGAAGTTCTCACTCTTAAAGTTGGAGGGCTGCAACCGATCATATTTGTTATAATTTATCGCCCCCCAAAACCGCCTGGAGGATTTTTATCAGAACTTCCTGAATTTTATCTACTCTGGTTTTAAATTATGACAGAATTGTTCTTTGTGGCGATTTTAATATTCATATTGATGACCCCAACAATGTTAATGCAACTAACTTTTTAAATATGACCACTTCTTTTAACTTCAAACAACATGTCAAAGGGCAAACACATAACCGTGGTCATACACTGGACTTGGTTTTTACCCTGGGTGTCAGCGTCTCCTCTGTGGAATTAGTGGACATGACCATATCTGACCACAGATGTATTGTTTTTAGCTGCGATTCGCCTGTTACTCATGCCGCCTCACCAAGCTCCGTGTGTTGTCGCATCTTTAATGAACAAAGTGTTTCAAAGTTTTGCGCAGTCTTTCAGAGCCAAAGCCAACACCTGTCTGATTCCAACACCAACAATCTGGTTGATCACTTCAATCATATCTGCTTGTCGTCACTAAATATTACTGCCCTCTAAAGGTTAGGCCTACGTCTAAAGCTAGTAAACAACCCTGGATAAATGACAGCATTGCAGCCTAAAAAGGGAATGCAGGAAAGCAGAGCGCAGATGGAAAAAATCCAATCTCCAAGTCCATTACCTCAGTCTGAAGGATTTATTAATTAACTACAATAAATGGTTAAGGATGCGAGAACACACTATTTTTCTGAACTCATTACTACACATAAACACAATCCCAGGTTTCTGTTTAAGACTGTGGATCAGCTGGTAAACCCAACCCCTCCTTGTGCCTCAGCTGGAAGTAATGATGACTGTGAATTGTTTTTATCTTATTTTACCAATAAGGTGGTGTCAATCAGAGCCTCTATTACCCCCGTGGCCTCTTACTCAGAGGTTCCTCACCAGCAACAACAGAGTTTTAACCAGTTTTATCCCATCGACTTGTCTGAGCTTTTAAAAACAATATCACAAATGAGAGTGTCCTCCAGCCCACTTGATATAATACCTACAAAGTTTTTACTAAAAGTAATAGATTCTGTTGGGCCCCATTTGATCTCTGTTTTCAACAGCTCCCTATCTACTGGTTGTGTCCCTGATTATTTTAAAACGGCTTGCGTGAACCCACTTTTAAAGAAACCTGGTTTAGATCCCTCCCTCCCACAAAATTTTAGACCAATTTCAAAACTGCCTTTTATTGCAAAGATTCTAGAAAGAATTGTGTCCAAACAGCTGCTCACTGTGCTGGAAAATAACAAAATATTTGAAAAGTTTCAGTCTGGTTTTAGGAAGTACCACAGCACTGAGACTGCCCTGCTTAAAGTCACCAATGACCTTTTAATGTCTGCTGATGAAGGTATGTGCTCAGTCCTGGTACTCCTGGACCTTAGCGCTGCTTTTGACACCATTGATCACAACATCATGTTAGACAGACTGAGGCACTGGGTGGGGATCTCTGGTACTGCTCTAGAATGGTTTTATCCTACCTGTCAAATAGGAAGTTTTGCGTGTCTGTAAACAGCTATGTCTCTTCATTCTGTCCAGTTAAATATGGTGTGCCTCAGGGGTCGGTCTTAGGACCCATTTTGTTTTCCTTGTATCTGCTTCCCCTTGGACATATTATCCATAAACATGGCATTTCTTTTCATATTTATGCTGATGACACACAAATATACTTGCCCGTCAGATCCACAGACCCTGGAATGCTGAGTTCACTTAACAACTGCCTTTGTGAAGTTAAAAAATGGATGTCAAATAATTTCCTCCAGCTGAACTCAGACAAAACAGAAATCCTGGTCATCGGGTCCCAGCAGATGGCAAATCAAATACTGCCATCTGCTGGTTCCCTAGTAAATCACATTAAGCCTGTGGCAAAGAACCTTGGTGTTTGGTTTGATAGTAATTTAAATTTCGAGCAGCACACCACAAAGCTTGTTCAATCATGTTTTTATCAACTTAGAAATATAGCTAAAATTCGATCTATGTTAACTTTTAAGGACACCGAGACCATTTTACACGCCTTCATCTCATCACGCCTGGATTATTGCAACAGCCTTTTCACCTGTTTAACCCAAAAATCTATTGATCGACTCCAGACTGTCCAGAACTCAGCTGCCAGGCTTTTAACCAGAACAAAGAAATATGACCACATTACTCCTATTTTAGCTTCATTACACTGGCTCCCAGTATGTTTTAGAATTGACTTTAAAATTCTATTGATCACTTTTAAAGCTCTTCATGGCCTCTCGCCTTGTTATATTTCTGACCTTTTAGTCCCATACGCACCAGCACGTACCTTGAGATCCTCGGGCAGAGGTCTGTTGTCTGTTCCAGAGTCTCGACTGAAAACTAAAGGGGACAGAGCGTTTGCTGTCAGGGCCCCGAGGCTCTGGAACAGCCTGCCCGAGGAAATCAGGTCGGCTGAGTCAGTGAACTCTTTTAAGTCCCTTTTAAAACATACTTTTATAGGAGAGCTTTTCCCGATCTGATTTGACTTTATTTTATCCCTTTTATTTTATTGTATTTTACTAATTTTATATTAAATTTTCATGCTCTTATCTTTTTTTGTATTATTCTTTACACTTGTTAAAGCACTTTGTAACTTGTTTTTGAAAAGTGCTCTACAAATAAGGATTATATTATTATTATTATTACATTAGCATGGATCTACAGCGCTGTTCGTAATGTTCAATTTACATTTATTGTAGTTTTACATAATCTCAGGTACACAGTTTCTCCACCATCTCAGTCTCTCTAACTTATGTGACCTGTAATATACAGGGCTTAAAGTTCTCCGGCACAGTGCCGGAATTCCGGCGTTTTCATATTCGACAATATATAATTATGTCCATGGAAAATATGCTTGCATATTTATTTAACAGTTATGTGATGTGTGTGTGAAGCGCCAGTCCGCCAGCACAATCTCTGTCGGTGTATGCACAGAAGAAGGGGACTGGCACTTCCTGACTACGTGGACACTCATTGGCTATTGTAGGCCGTGGACAGAGCACCGAATTTTCTATTGGGTCAATTTAGGTGTCACTCAAAAGGTCAAGGTTTGCAGTTTGTTTTTTGTTTACATGCTAACTGTAGTTAAATTGGATCGTCTGGACCTTTGCCAAAATAACAGTTTTGTCGGAATGTAATCCATCGGTAGACTACGGCATCTCTGGTAAGTGGCATCAATTATGATTATTAGCAGTGCTTAAAGTGGGTCACCAGTACCAGTACTTCTACATTTTACGCTTTGGCGTAGTGGGACTTTTCTTGGGTACCGGTGTCCTCGCCATATCAGGTTCTCTGGGAACTATGTTCCCACCTGTTCACCTGTTCCCATTCTCGTCGGCCTCCTAATCTAATCTTGGTAGAGACAGGAGAAAGAAGCTCGGGAGCGTAGAGTTGCTCATCAACGTAGCTTTTTGTGAACCCACTAATAAAAGCCTGGAGGTGACGGGCCACTAAAAAACGTTTGATGCACTACAACAAACTTGAAATGTTGAAATGTTGTTGTTCTGCATGAATGATTATTGACGAGTGGCACTTAGCATGAACTAATTACAGAAATTTAATGAATGGAAACAACCCACACAAATGAAACTGCTGTCCAACTGGAACTAATATTATACTAGTAGTAAGTTATATGCTATCTGAAATTATGAATACACTAACATTAGTCCTAATAAACAAAACAACATGTAAATGTGGAGTACCAGCAGGGCTGGGCAATAAAACAATAATAATTATCTCACTGTAATTTTCCTCAGTAACAATAAAACAAATGTTCAATAATAATGATAATAATAATAATGAATTACATTTATATAGCACTTTATCATAGATACTCAAAGCGCTTCACAGTGAAGTGGGGGGGACTCACCTCAACCACCACCAATGTGTGGCACCCACCGGGGTGATGCACAGCAGCCATTTAGCAACAGAACGCTCACCACACATCAGCTTGAGGCAGAGAGGGAGGGAAACATTGAGCCAATTACTGTGGGAGATGATTAGATGGCCAGATGGTGAAAGCCAGGTTGGGAATTTTGGAATCTTTAATGACCACAGTGAGTCAGGACCTCGGTTTTACGTCTCATCCGAAGGACGGAATAAATGTTTAATTTAATTAATTTGAATCAATGACAAATCAACACTTATTTTTCTCTTTAAATGTTTATTTTGTTGAGGAAAGGGGACTGAAAACAGATTTTACCTTTTGTTTCTCATGCATATTTGTCGTTGTTTTTTTTACTGTTCTGATCTTAGGTTTGTGGAGTGTCCACTGTTTGGCATTAAGTGGCACAATTAACGGTCTGGTTTCTCCAAATTTCACTCAGGAGCAAAAATCAGCCATTAAACTTGAAAGAAGGACCCCCAGATTGAATATTTCTTCATAACAATTATTTTCTCGTCTTGTTCTTGCGAACCCAGTATCGTAATTCCTCATGTCTCATGAGCTAAGTGTATTGTCACACCCCTAATCTGAGCCACTATGTCCCCTTCAGTTTTCAACACAGAGTTATGCTCTTTCCCCTTACCTTTCATTTTCTTGTAACCCCCAAACACATTTCAGGCACAGAAAAGTTTCCTGCTTTAAGCCCTGAATATACAATAATGCAACAAAATGGCGCAGAACAACAGCATAGTGGAAAACCTTTTCACTACAATAAAGTTACTTACTGCGGTCTAACTGTTATAAAGTGTGGCAACAATCTCATTTATAGCCTAATATTCAGTCTAGCTCACTGACTGTTTCTTTATCCAATCCAGTACATTTAGATGTGCTCACATTGCTGAGCCTCTGGTGAAAGACACACAAATAGTTATGTTAGTTAGCCTACTGAAAAGCAGCAGATGAGCTAATGCTGATACAGCACGTCGGCTAAATGTAGTAAATGTAACATTATCATGTAACGAGCATCGTTCATCCTCCACATGATAAAAAATATTACTGTAACGCTGCAGTGGTTTACCTGAGTTTCCAGCATGTTGTGTGACGCTGTCTCCCGTTGAGTCTCCCGCTTTCACACGGCTTTACTTTCCGGGAGTATTGTGCCAAAATGGCGGCTCGCTGCGCTGTCTGAAAGGCAACATTACGGAGCCGAAAAGGGGGTCAGATTTGACGCACCTCTGATCCGGGAACGTTGGTAGTAACAGAGCAGAGAGGAACATGTCTGTAGGAAAAGCCACAGCCGCATGCTAGGGTTTCCGTGTTTATTGCAGGATTTCTGTATGAAATGCTCGCTCATTATGCATGAGTGTGAGAACACACCTGGTTGCAATCTTAAAACTTTTTGAAGGTTTAATTTTTTTTTACATCGACTGTTTATCTTTGCTAATGTTAATAAGTGAGCTTATGTTTTTTTTTCACTCCAGAATCTGACACTACATCTTTTTAAAGATTAGTTTTTGAATTATCATATCATTATTTAACCAACCTCTCAAAACTCAGTTACTCTTTTATTCATAGGATGTATCAGGGCAGTTAAAGTGGGAGCCACTTCTGATTAATAGCAGCAGCAATGAAAGTGCAGCTCCCCCGAGCATTAGGTGCACTGAGGACAATGTTTGATTAATCCTCTCGACTGAAGATCATGATGCTTCATCACATTCACAGCTGCCCCATGGTGGTTTTTTGAGTAATTTAAGTAAAAGATATGATCATTTTAACTCTCCAATACACAGTATGGTAAAATGTATGCGTAAAACAGCAAAACGGCTATAAAGGCAACCGTGAGCATTGTCTTTCTGACATTAAACACTAACTTTATGTCACAAACTGTCCAACCAAAAAACCTATAAAGCAAACGGGACATACTTTAATAAGAGATACTGATGTAAGCTGTGGTTGTGACCCACGCTGTTTATACAAAGACGTATGAGAGAAAGAGAGTGCACTCATGATGTGAGCAGTCCCGATTAGCAAAGCAGCATGCCTGTGCATACTAACAACTGTCATGAGCTCAAAGTCAAGTGGTCATACAAAACAATAAAACTAGCAGCAGAATGTGTGTGTGTGTGTGTGTGTCTTACTGTGCTGTTGTGTGAATGAAAATGTATTGTGCCTATGTAACACCAGGGGGTGAGTGTATTGGCGTCAGATGGTGCTTGTGAACTTACGTAGCAGCAGATGTCATGCTTTTTTGGTATTATGCTCTCTCACACTGGGGGTAGGATACACACACATTATATTATCAGTACATCTGTTTGTTTGTTTTTCTGTTTCTTTTGTCTCAACTAATGAAAATAGATAGAGCCTTTATTCATACATTGAGATTTGTGTGTTTTAAAGGTCATCTGTAATGTTTCATATTGAGGTTCTAACCAGAAAGCAGCATTTTCAAAAGTCATGTCCAAATATTTCAGCAAAATACATTTCCTCAATGTTTCGGTATAATTTTTAAACAGTCTGTATTATTTTTACAATCTTTTTCAGAGAAATTGGTATTTCTTTCAGTTGGAGGCTTTAAATTGGTGGTGTGATATTGGCTTAGACATTGCATAGTTACACAGGGAACATTTCTTATTAGACTGCCACTTCAGGTTGGAGTCCAACATCCTGAAAATGATAATCATAGTGCCAAAACTCATCATGCAAATAGTCCAATAACAGCTTCAGCTCTCAACAATTAGAGTCACTGTATAAGGCCTTGGAGCTATTTTCTGGGATACACACACACACACACACACACACACACACACACACACACACACACACACACACACACACACACACACACCTCAACCTTGTGTAATAAAACAGAGGATAATGGATCAATGTCTGTGTAGACTGTAAGAGACTGTTTAGATAAAAGATGGATAAAAGAGCACAGAATGGTCCTGGTAAAAAAAAATATTATTTTAAACGTGGATCATGCATAAATATCACAAGTCTATGTTCTTTTGTATATTTCGACTATTATTAAAATCATGTTTAAAGCTGCACTAATCGATATTATTATATCAACAGTGGGTCAAATGACTACATGTAATCTGAAAGTGAGTCACTAGTATAGTCACTCGTAATACCCACAGACAATTATGACCCGACTGATCTCTTTCATCAGCGTCATTTCCAGAAACAACAGATAGCTGTTTTCAGCAAAAAGCCCACTGTAGACCACCTGCTCAGCACCAAATGGCAGAAGTCATCAACTTGAACATAATGGAGCATTTAGCTGTTGAGTTGGTGGAGACCAAAACAAAGCACAAAGATGGAAAAAAATCTGAACTTACATTCATCAGTTGGCCAGATGTCCAAATTAATACTAAAGTGTCTCTTTGTCTACTGGATGTGTAAAGAACCCTTTTGTCAGTGAAACTTTATAGGTGACAGTATTTATTGCTTCTTTGCTATTCCCATACTGTCCCCAAAAAACATTAGTAACCTGGTTCCTCTCCACAAACATAATTTTCTAAAAGATGGTTTATATTTCTTAGGGCTTTCATGGTCATGGTAGAACAATTGTTAGAAAAAATAAGTAAAGTTGTTGAAGTTTGTTTGTAGAGCTGTTTCTGACATTGTTTACTTCAGGTTGTTACTTCAGTCAGGCTGTCTGACAGCCCTCTGTAGGTTACATGTATCATCAGCTATAAATAAGTGTGTGCTGGTCCTGCTGTGCAGAGTTGTTGTCAGCAGCATCAGAGCAGGATGCTCTGATTGGTTACTGTATACACAAGAGGTTCTGCACAGACAAATGCTGAAATCTTATCCCCAAAAATGTAAGGTAAAATGTGACACTAGGTTACCATCAGAGACTGTTAACACACATAAAGGACTCTCTCTTCTTCTGCCTTCTCCTGTCCATCTTTCTTTCCTTCCCTTTCCTCTGTTGTTGACCAAACAGCCATAAAGACAATAGGATATAACCACAGGAGATAGCAGCCATAAAATACACACACAGAGTAAAATATGACCCTAATGTACGTAGATCAGCAGGATCTATCTGATATCCAAATGGCCCAAGAGGAGGGCAGATAAAAAAGCCAGCCAGCTTCAATTATTGACATGTGAAGTGTAGATGGTAGACCTGAAATGTGTGCATGTAGTTTAATAAACAATAAAAAAAATCACATTATCACATTATTTATTGGTTAGGATAAGTTAGGATTTATTAAATGTAATTCAGCTGTCACAGTGTTATTACCACAAAACTTCACTTATTTACTCCCAACACACAAAATGTAGTCATTAACAGTTTGATTATGTTGACTTATTAAACAGGACAAACATTAATTGCTCAGTGACGAAAAAATAAATACAGTTTATAATATTCAGATTTTGCATTTGTAAACGTGAACCTGAACTTGAATACAAATATTAGGTGGACCTCAGTTTATTCTTCTATTTTTGTTTTGATAGTGAAAAGTGTCATGTGCTGTTGAAAGATTACCTTGAAAATAAGTAGTCATTTAATGTGAGTGGATTATCTGAAAGTGTGGTCCTGTAACCACCTTTTTCCTAGTTAAAACAGTGAATTGTTACCTTGATATTTGAGGAGTAAAGGCTAATTCGTCCCTCCCACTGTGTCTGGTGGGTTGTCCTGATTGGTCAGTCAGGAACCTAGAGACTTTTAAAAGCTGATCCATCGGCACAGTCACCCATTTTTCCAGCTCCCATCCACCTCCATGTTTCTTGTTTACCTTTTGACTTGTGTGTGTTTTATTTCCTGCCCTTGTGAAAGAACTTTCTGAAATGGATTTTGAAATAAATTCCCTATAAATAAAGATTATTTTTATCTTCTTTTCATTTTGCACCTCCACAAATCCTTGCGACCTTTGTGTCCATAACATTATTAATTTCCACACCTTACTGTTTATTTATGTTAGCTTCAGTTCAAATAATTCATATGTAGGTTTATCACTGTTGTAGAATCTCAAATGCGGTGATGATGATAAACACAATATGAAGCTTTTGAGGTTCTTACGGCCGTTTACATTTGCTTCTGAAGGTGTGAGTGGTCTCAGCAGCTAAATGGATGACACCAATATACATTACTGTGAAATATTATGCACTGTGAGATAACAGTCTCTTGAAAAATTTGGCAAGACACTGGGATTTAAAAGAACTTTTGCTACATGTGCTACATGCCTCCTCTTTCTCTTAAGCAAGCAGGCAACATTTCAGGAAGTACAGTGGCTAAAAAAAGTATTGGACCTCCTCTACATGGTAGTATCTTTTCCATTGCTATAGACTGATGTGCAGCATGTATACTTGATTCTAGTGTTTAGTCTCCTGTTGTCATATCAGATTTGTGTACCTGTTATATTAATGACATCAATGTGACCTGGCAGCGCTGTCATCATAACAGCACACTGACTATGTCTCCCATCCCTACGCAAAACAATAACCTCACAAGTGTTAACAATTTGGAAAGAGCTGTGTTTATTACTAAATAGAGGAAACTAAATATCTCCAAAGACCCATTTACTCTGAAACTCTGATTTACAAATTAACACTAATATGTCTCAATGTTACCCCATCTTTAGGTACATAAGCAAATGAAATAACTGGAGTTTTGAACACACATACAAAACTTTTGTAACTATAGTCTACAAATCTGCCATGGCAAGGTAGACATGCTATTTCACAACTGACAAGTGCCGCTGCATGCTTCGTCACACATACACACAGTTGTTTGTGTTATGTTTGTGTTAATTTATCATGAAACCATTTCCAGTAATGACTCCCCTCTTGTCGCTGTCCTGTCAGACTCACTTATCATTTGTTCTAAATGATTTACATCGGTTATAAACATTTAAATATATAAAACTGACATGTTAGTCTGAACCTTTTTCTGTGTGTGGATCAATCACTGCTAAGAGCACCACCTGCACATGTGGCTTTTAGTTTGAAAATAAACAAAACCTGGTGAATTTGTAAAACAATATTAAATGTTATCTGCAGAAATTGTTAAACACTTCCCTCACTTTGTGCTGTAACTTGATGATAGCTTAAACTTCTAAGTATTTGCTCTGACAAACATAAACTGCCATACACACACAGACACACAAATAAATTAATAAAAGCGACATCTCCTTCTTCATGTCATGTCATCTTGTTCTACATCCTTCTAATGACGCAGGCGATACGAGCAGAGACTGCTAAATATAACCCTGCACTGGCAATGTCATCACTGTCACATTCCTAAATAAAAACCTCACAGCAACTTCATATAACCTGGTTACATCATGGTGCCCCAAAGTTAACTTTTGGGTTTTCATCCAACTTGCATCTGTTCTACATATCACCACCACCATCACTACTGTCTGCCTGTCGCTCAGTCTCCACTTTCTACTCTCTCCGCTGCGTACTATGTGAAGAGCATGTATGTAACAGATGCCAACCAAACAAGGCGTGACTCTTTTTCTTGCCCATAAATGTATGCCTGATCACTGTTTTAACATTGAACCTTAGATGATAGATAATTTTAGGCATTTATTTGCTAACATAGAAAATGAAAGTTAAGACAGGTTCTGTGTCACATCTCTTCCAGCTATCAAAATAAGTCATGTTGGCCCATAAATAGATTTTAACAACATGGGAAGAAAATGCTAATTTCTGACATTGTTATGGTCTTATTGCAGCAAGGAGATTAGCGTGCCATAGCCCACTGTCTTGTTCTCATTCTGTGCTGTTCTGTTTCAGGTTAATTTAGCAGAATTTGAAATGTGTGATTATTATTATATCATTATGTGGGATGTCGTTATTTAGTTGTCCTTCAGATTAGTATCAGTTTTTTTTCACACAAGCTGTCAGAAAGTGTCACCAGGAAAACAAAATGGTTTTTCCCTGAGAAAACTGACGGGGTCTGATGTCAGCTAATGTTTGTTTCCCAGGCAAACTGAGAGAAATGCAATTCTGCTTCATTTGACTTGATTCAATTTGCTGTCTGGCAAATTCTAATAATCTAATGTAAATATTGTTAAAAATGTCACAATGAAACCGTAATGAGCGGAGCAACCTCACACATTTCACATTCAGAGGCCACAGCAGTGAGAGACATTAACTTTCATTTTGTTGTCCCTTCAGGACCTGCTGCTAATAGATAAATTGAAAATAGTAATCTTGTGCTCATATTGTCTCATACAATCACAATATTACAGTGATTACATAGAAGTGTGAGAAAAGGTACAACAGTATTTTGTATAATGGCTTATGTTTTGCTTCTTATAATAGGTACCTAATACACATTATCTTATTGATGTCACACTTTTCCTTGTAAAACATGAATAAACTGGTGGATTCAAACTCCCTGATCTGTGTCATGGTATCTAGAGGGAAATATATGCAGTGTGTTAGTGTGACTTTTTTCAAACACACTGATTTAATGCACAATAATCTCTTTAAATAGTCACAGTAACCCAACTAAATCCAGACTGGATGAAAATAATTTCAGATTAAAAGGGAAAGTGATTCTGTGCAGCATTGCCAAAGTGGTGTTAACTTTGGACCGAAAATTAAAATAAAGAAGAAATCAGAAAAATCATGTTTTAATTGAGCCAAAGTTTCAGTATGTCATTTGTTCTTCGGGGGTTTGCACACATCCATACAGTCAGTAGTATAGCTTACAAACATTTACAGGAGTGTGGTACAGAGCAATGTAATGGACAGAGTGCAGCTCTGTAATGTTGTAGGTCATACTGTGTATACACTGTACAATCCACTGAAAAGTGTTAAAGAGGTGGTATTATGCTTTTTGGCTTTTTCCCTCTTCTTTATTGAGTTATATATCTTTTTTGTGCATGTACTAGGTTTGCAAAGAAAAAAAGCCCAAAGTCCACCCCAAAGGGATCTCCCACAGAAAACACTGCTCTGAACTGCTTGAAAACAGCTCATTTGTAGTCCAGCCGCGCTAAATGCGCCTCATATAACGCTGGCCAAGCAGCCATACCGACACGCCCTCAAAAACACCCGTGGAAAAACACTGAGTTGCAGCACACACTTCTCCTCTCACTTCTAAACACTAGCTACCCTCCAGGCAGTCAATGGACATAAAGTTGTTACTGTGATGTAGAGACAGAGCTCAGTTAAAACTTTATGGATGAAAGATACTTTTGTTACAGATGAATAACTCACCACTCTGAAATTCTTGCTCCAGTCCATGTTGCCAAGCTGGTCGGCAACATGTAGCCTACAGCTGAATTGAAGCTGTTTACCGGCTTCTCACTGACCCGCCCTTCCCTGCTACTGATTGGCTAGTAGTCCTTAACTAGGAACTGCACATGTGCAACTCCCAACAAAGATCATTGTTGGGTCTCACATCCATGACAAAGATGGGCCTGCAGGTCACTGAGGAGCCTGTTTTAAGTCTGTAGACAAAGGACAAGGCCACAAGCCTGAGAACAATGGAAAGCCCAGATGACCCCTAGTCAGTTAATTCACACCTACCTGTGAACTCTAACTTGAAACCAAACAAAGGGTTAGTATTGGCCAAAGTTTTCAGGGGGCGGAGTAATCCCAGGAAGTACAGTGATTTTGTGAACAAAGGTATGAACTTTCATTGTTCCTGAATACAGACTTTACTCGCAGGACGAGCTACAGTCTGTGTTCTTCTTAGTACCTCTATTATTTTTTTCTTCGTGTTACCAACACAATTTTGGATCCCTAAGGAAACTGTTATACACAAGATAACGTTTCATACCTGCAGCTTAACTAAGAGAAGATCACCTCTGTGTTAAATGTTAGCAGATGTTAGCAAACTTTAGAATTTGTGGTGTAACTGATGTTTCATTGAATTTATGACTCTCCTACTCTCAACAGCAAAAAGCACAAGCAAGTTATATTATTAAATTTTGGTATTAAACATCTCAATAATCCTCAATGTGATGACATCACCTGTGAATAATTAATGTTATCCTTACTTTGTAGTTTCATGTTTTAAAAAACAATGTATTAACAATTCTTATGGTAATTAATTACAAAGTAAAGATGACTGGTAGCAGCACTCGACAATTAGCAGCCTGGAAGCAGCCTTTTTTCATAAACAGACAGTGATGGAGTGGCAGGAGTGTCATACTCAGCTGATGACTTGACAAGTGCCTGGAGGGCCCTCGTCTTTCACACGAGGATAGGCAATTCAAAGGTGAAACAGATTGCGGTAAATGTTTATTTTGCATCCAAAAATACTGTGTTTGTGTCTAAACCCATAGCGTAGGGTAGCATTTTGAACATGTAAACAAGCTTCGGAATGGGCAAAGTATTGATTTATTGTGAGAATAAATTTACAATACTTAAGCAATATAGGGACACTGTTAGCTTTGCTAGCTTTGTGTGGTAGTTTGATGATAATGTATACATTGTTTGGTGGTATATTTCTTGAACAAGTCTTTCTTGCACAGCTCCCACAATGCAACTGCAACCACATTTAGGGCTGTGTTTCTTCATAATGCAGCTAAAGTAAATGGCTGGATAAACAAACAGATGAGCTTACAGAACTTTTTCTTCTACTGTGTCTTCTTCTCTTCCACAATCAATACCACATTCTTTGGATAGTCCATGGTCTGCTGTGTATGAAATATATTTCATGCTGTTGTAACCAAACTAAATCATTGGTAATTCACTGCAGGATGCTCACAACAAATGGCTGCCAAAGGGAAAATAAACAACTCATGAAAATAAGACTTCAGCTGGAAGATTGCTTCAGCAAAGATTCATGTTCATGCTATGAAAATATAAATATGAATGAGGTAGAAGCTCTGACTGAGGTTAATTAACATCTCATTACCATCACGTCTGCTATGGTGTATTGAAGTGTATCCAGCACAAAAATGTACTGTAAAAGTAAATGCATGTTGTTTTTTAAATGAACTTAAAATGAGAAATTGCAAAAATTGTCTGAGAGTCACAGAGTCAGACGCTGCATTTAGTGAGTCAGGCTGAAAATACCTAAAATCACGGATAAACATTTAGTCAGGCTGTGCAGAGATTACCAGGTTTCTGTGTTCTCTTTAGAAGTCGCAGGGAGGGAGGAAAAAGTTTAATGACATAACACTCAAGCATTCAGTTTATGAGCTCTATAGCATGTTTTTCTAAATAGTTATGCAATGATAATATTTTCATACATGCATAAGCGCCTAGAAACTATGGTGTTAAGTAACATCTGATCTCTAGTTATATTCACTCTCAGTCACATAGTTACATTTATGAATAAACTGTGCACTTGCGCTGGATCATTAGTATCACCAAGAAACACTGTATCTCAAACATTCACTGTTTTTTGTACAACTGTGTTCTATGGTCGTGTCCCTGCTTGTCTCCTGTGTTTCGGATGTCTTTTTGATTATGGATATTGGATTATCTGCTCATTGGATCTGTTTGCCTTTGTTGGACTGCTTACCTGGTATAACCCTCGCCTGCCTCAACTTCTGAGTAAGCTTGATCACCTTTTGTTTTGCCATTTTAATAAACACCACTATCTGTGCCTGCTTGGCCTTGGTGTCTGCGTTTGGGTCCATATCCCTTGTGTCCAGTGTCTGTGCTTGGCTAAACCTGGCATGTTTACCATGTTCCTTATCTTAGTGTGCCGTTTTAGGATATTTACATTTCCTAATTAGCACTAAACACATGATGCTGATGGGAATGTCATTAGTTATTCAGATAATAAACCAAAGTATTGGAAAAAATGAAAGCATGACCAGGTGGTGGCGCTAGATTTAAAGCTAAGCAATCACCAAAGTTATTAGAGTTCATCCTGTGGGAAACATCTGTGTCTACAGCAAGTATCCATCCAATAGTTGAGATAGAGATATCTAACCTAAAACCACAAATGGTCAGTCTCATTGTTACACAGTTTAGTAGATGTTGAGATATTTCACAGTATAAGTGAAAACTTTGACCTGCGGCTGGTGCTAGATGAAAAATTAGGAGATTACCAAAGTTATTGTGTTTGCAGGTATGCAGTCATAGAGTTTCTTGTACCACTTCGTGGCCTAATTGGTCCTGTTGGATATATTTTCTCTAAATCTTTGGCAGAGGAAGTGTTTCACCTACGAACTCAGCAGTTTGATATCACAAAATACAGACATTGTTAAAACTGTCAAAAATGCAGTACTACATATTCGGCCTCCAAAGGCTATGTTTAAGGTTTTTGAAAGCATTTGGTCCGATTACACAAGCTGAACAAACCTCCTATTAGTCGACGTGTGAAGGATCATTCCTGAAGGACATTTGCTTTGCTGCCCATTATTCTTCACCTCTTGAGGAAATAATCACGCATCCCTTTGCTGAAGTGGACCTTTTTTCCGAGCTGATGTTTTTTACTCCGTGCCTAAGAGTCTCTGGAGTAATCTCCGGCTTTGAAGTATGCACAGCATCTGAAGTAGAAGAGCCCAGTGGAGATCGCAGAATCACTTTACCTCAGGAAACATGTCTATAAGAGGGTCAGTTTTAAGGGCAGTTCATGAAGCATGTTCTGTATCTTAACTTGAAGATGACAATTTACCTTTGATACCTAAGATTTATTTTACTATTGTTTTTCTCCATGATGTCCATCTAGTTTACAGTAACGAAGATCTTCAAAACTGCATGGACGTTTTAATCTTTAATTGTCTGCTTCAGTCTTGTATCTGTATCTGATCACCTTCCTCCACAGAAGATATAACAGAATCACCAACACTAATCTGCACGGAAAATATCATTATCAGTAGACAAGCTGAAGACATGCCAAAGGGAAAAAAGCTTCCTCATCCTTTGTGCTTGTGTTTACTTTTCTGTCCCGACTGACTGAATTCTACAGAATGTTTTCCCACGTGGGACCACACACACCTGCTAGTCCTCCACTAAGTGTCGAAAACAACTTCACAACTACCCAGTGCTGCCTGTATCCATCTGTCCCCTCTCTCCATCATCTCTACTTTTATAACTTTGGGAGAAGAAAAATGGCGTAATCGCTGTTCTTTTATAAATAATTTGAATCTGCAGGTCAGATTTTCTCTCTCTATCTGCTTTCAAAAAACAGTACAATAAACCAAGTCGATGACATCAACTTGTAAGCATGTTTCTAATATCAACATCCAAAACAATAACGTCTTTATTTTGCATCTTTAGTTTATAATTGACAGAAAGCAAATGGTGTGATTGTCTTCAGTGAGACACCCTGTGAGAAAGACAGGATGGAGGAGAAGCCCAAGGGAAAGATCTTCTTCAGTCTGAGGCCAGGAGGAGTTCATATGGGTTTGCTAGGCCAACACTGGGTGCACTTCTTAATCTTTCGGCACTGGTTTGCTTTCTTTTCCAGGCTTAGAGTTGGCCGTGGTTTGTGTTTGCACCAGCTGTCAGCTCTGCTTTCTGACACACACTGCCGCCCTGTGGAATAAAGCTGTCACTGGAATAGTACTACAAAAGTTGCAGTCGTTGCACTCTAGTCTTCTGTGCTGTTCACAGTAACCACCACAATATGCAGTATTATGTTTATGAATTGAGACATTTCATTGATCACAACTGGAAGAGTAGCAGAACACCTACGTTTGGTAATGTAGATTGGATTTTAAGAGCAAATGATGAGAGAAAACATACATTGTATTCATTGTACCTTGCGCAGGCACTGCATGCCATCTACGTTTAACTGACAGTGGAGAAACTGTGTGCTCGCATGGCCACCCGAGACCTCATGATGAGTTCAGTTGCAAATGTTGGTATTGGACCCACCTCTAAATACACTTTGTTCTTCAGGCACGAATAAACAGGTGTACGGATCACAGACCATTCAACATGAAAACAGGCTATCACGCATCAGTAATGTGTTTACAGCATCTTGGTATTAGTGAGTGATATGTTATGAGTGTAGAAAGCTGTTTGTGTCATTGTCTGTAGCGTGAAAGTGGACTAGTGGGCCCTTGAGCTGTGACATGTTTCGTGTTGGTTACCACGGAAAGACATGCCATATTGTGGCATGTCTCAGAAAATTATTTTTATGAATGTGATACATTTCTCCCATCCCTTTCACTGCAGAGACTTATCAGGGTCCCCCATGCATATGATCAACATCATTGAACCAGATGTATCAAAATAAGCAAGACTTTTCCATCCAAGTTGCACACCAAATGACTGCATTCTTATATGTTGAAAAAGGCAAACAGGTCAGTCTTTATTTATTAATTTTTTTTATTGATGGTACAGTGTGTTCTGTAGAATAGAACACTTCAGTCCCTGAACAGAAACATTTCTTTCCCTGTTCACAAAAAATAAACAACTTAATTCCCATTGGTTTTGTTCTACTGTTATAGTTATCTTAAAAAAAAAAATAGCATATGTTGCATTCATTTACAATGTAATAATAATTCCCCTTCTGGGGTCAACACAAACAGATAAATCAACATACTGTACACAAATATATGGCCCTACAGCAGGAGTACTGTTAATAACTTACATTCAGACAATTCAGTTGACACAGAAAAAACAAGCACACACACACAAACACGCCAACTCTTTGTCGTTTTAGTCTTAGCACTTGGTATTGTTCTAAAATACTATTAATGTCTGTTGATTTTTTTTATTTCTCCAAAATGTGCAACTGATTTAGGATTATGAACTAAGGGGCAGCTTCAATGTACTGTATGCTTGTAGACCGCTAACTGTACCCATTGTTATTAACTGAAATGTTTACATGAAGCCAGAGCATCTTTATCATTTAACCATAATAACATAAAACGTTCATTGGCAACTGACTCAAAATGTCAGTGTGACATTTCAAAATATAAATACAAGTCCTTCACTTAAACATGTACAATGGACATTGAATGGTATGTGTCCTCGTAATAATCCAAGTATCTAATCAATATAATGAATTGATTAATTTCCCACTCAATATCATTGCTAGTTTAACCCCTTAATCATTAAGGATTTCAACAGATAAATGCCAGCCGCAGAGCCAGCCATTTTGTCCATTCACTATCTCACTCTTGTCAGTCAGACAAGCAGTTAGCGGCCCAGTCCCAGTGTCCAACTACAGAAAGTGTACAAAACATCTGATAGGCGTTCCTGATGATGGACACTGGAACTTGTGATACCTAAAACTTACCTTCAGCTCCTAAAACCAACATTTAGCAATTTCAAGTCACTCCTTTTACAGTTACATTCAGAAACATACACGTTTTATAATGCATATATTGCTATATTTTCACCCACACCCTTGTTTAAATTTCACAAAATAACTCATCCAGCAACCAGGTTTATACCAGAATTATGGAGGGGGAAAAAGTGAATGTGTTACAGTCTGTTTTATACACAGATATGCTTCAGTTGGGTGTTGTTGTGGTCCCAGCCACTCTTTATTTGGGTGTTAACTTCGGTTTTGAGTGAAAGCTCGTGGTGCAGCAGTGCCTGTGGCAGACTTTACTTTCTGATGCTACAGCTCCCATCTGCATTTCATTGGAATAGCATGTTTGTCAGCCTCCTCAAACTTCTTTACAGACTGTATGAGAATAGAAAGAACGGAGTTGCTCCCAAATTAAAACTGCACTAAACCAGTGTTGCGTTTTCTGGTGTCACAGTGTTTAAACAGGTGTCTGTATAGCTGGACCTGGTGTGTAATACTGTTTATGTGCTACGTGTCCCTGTGGATTGTAAATGAGGTGGATGCTTCACTCAAACTCATTAGGAGACGAAAACAAAGAGCCAGAAATAGACACAGACAAAAATCAGCATGTGTGGGGAGGTTCAGATGCAAATACAATAATTTGCACAATTATTCTCATTTACTCTACTGCATTAAAATAATAAAGTAATCAAATCAAATAAAAATGCAAACCCATACTTCAATGAGATATAGTATGTTAGCTGTTTTAGGCACATAAGAAGAGTCACAGATGACACTTTAAAGCCACAATCTGGATCTGGACAATAATCTCTAGTGTCAACATCTTAACTTCCATTTCACTCCAGTGCAATGCAATTCAGACACAAACCATTAAAAGGCCCAAATATAAGACTACAATGACCTACAAGGTAGGCAAATTAACCATATTTGAATTTGTTTACACATTTAAATAGAAATACAGTACAGCGAAAAATAAGAATGTTTAAAGTGGTCCAGCATTTTAGCAAAATAAAGGCTCTGGTAATATTTTAGCCCAGTTCAGGACTAGCAGCCAGCTTTATTATGGCTGTTTTTATTTTTACAATGGGAATTTACATTTGTCTCTCTGTCCTTGGCACCTCCAGCTCGTACCATAAACTGAACACTGAGATGACATGACGCATGAAATAGCCCCTTTCTGCACACAAAATGGTAGTCTTTGTGCACTGACAAAGTTTAGACGAACATCAAATATTTAATTCAAAAGCCAAAGACTAAATAGACCTTGTTTACTGTGCGTCCTGTCAGCAGTTTTTCAGTGTTTATGATGGTCATTAATAAGGGGAAAAAGCTTTCTACAGAACTGCATCAAGGCTAAAAACGACCCATGACACAGCACAATAACAATAACGCCTGCTGTGAATGAGTAATTGTGTAGTCCTTGAATATACTACCCCCATTTCTTAATAAATAAATCAGGAGAAAAACAATCTTATATTTGGGCCAATATAGTACATTCAAAAATCATGTGATGTCTTTTGCCAGCAATGCACTCATTCAGGGTTGAGAAAGAAAATGAGACAAAAAAAAAGCATTGTGGGAACGCTCTGCAGTGCCAGAATGGGCTTTAAATTTTATACAATATATGACACAGTATACTGCATATACAACTTATACAATTACAATGAACACACAGGTAGGCAACATACTCCATCATCATCAAGTCTGATGGTATAAGAGTATAACACAGTGTAACAGTGTCAGCCACTTCTGGGTTAATCACCACCATTTCATTTAGTTTATGCTGATCAGACTGATGATTGTTTAAAATAAAATCAGTTGGTGTCTGGGCAGGTTAGAAAAGATGACTTACTGTTTAGTCGAGTCTGTAGGTGGACTGGATTGTTAATCAGTGTAGCTGTTTGGTCTGCGGATACTCCATAGTTGAGGGATGTCTATATTAGTTCTGCGGGGTATTTGATTTTATAAATAAATGTGTATGTGTGCACATGTGTAACAGTGTGTTACTGTAAAACAGTGTGTTGTAATATGACCTAATACACTGAATATCTCCCATTATGTCCCAGTTTCACCATCACTGTTTTGGTCTTTGCTTGTTGAATCCCACAGTCCGTTGTCTGGCCTGGTGTGTCTCTGTATTATCGTCTGTGGTGTGACTGTTTCCAGTGCATGTAGTGTCTGCGGTATATGTATGGCCTTTGGGGCCAGTGTGTGATTTGTTTGCATTTTGCCCATTTCCTGTGTGGGCACTGTGTGTTGGGTATGTGGGGTTTGCATCGTATGTGGTATGAGTATCTCTGTGCTGGGGGGGCCTCCTGGATCCTTCATAGCCATACTGGCCCCTACCATGGCAGGATAGCTTCGATTCCTCCTCAGCCCTGCATTTAAACCTGGAAGCCCCCCACCCAGTGCACTGTTCCCCAGTCCAGTAGAGCCAAAGGGGGCTAATAAAGTATTCCCAGATGAAACGGAAGCAGCACGAGGGGGGAGGGTGTGGAAACATTTCAGTTTATCCACAAGTCGTAGCTTCAGCATCTCCGTTTGGCTGCCATCATCTGCTTGCGCCCCTTGCTCCCGCTCTGCCTCCCCCAGCACTTCCCTTAGAATGGTACGAGCTGGTTTAGAGGCAAGGAAGGTGTCGAAATATGGCGGGTCGTCAATGGAAGGGCTGAACTGAAAAACTGGGCAGGTGGTGGTAGAGGAGGCAGATTTGAAACGAGGGGAGTTGGGCGGGGTGGAGGGCTGGAGGAGTAGGGTGTCTGGGGGTTTCCCCAATCGTCCGGGTTCTGTCTCCCCTTGTGTGACGCTGCTCCTCAGTGCTCGCGCTCCTCCCACGGGTGTTGAAGCTCCGCTGGCATCCAAGCCTCGGTCCCAGCTGCGGGGGTCATACACTGAGGCAGAAATCCCATGCTCCAGCAGGAGGCGCACCAGGCCCAGAGAAGTGCTAGTAGTCTTGGTGGAGTCCCTAAGGTTGGTGGAGGACTCTGCTAGGGACAGGGAGAGGGAGAGGCGGCGTGGGGTACAGCAGGGGGTGTAGGAAGGCGTAGGCGGGGCAGAGAAGGGTATAGGAGAGCAAATGGGGGTAGGGGTGCCGATGCAAGCAATGCTCTGACAAGAGGCTACAGCTGGGCTGGAGATGGAGGAGTAAAGGGGGGGAAGGGGGTAGAGAGAGGGATGAAGGATGATAGAGGAATTGAGGAGAAATGAGAAACAGTATGGGTACAGGGACAGAAATTAATGCATTATCAAGTCTTAATACAGGACTTTTAGTTACAATTAAGACTCATTAAAAAACATAACCATGCGGGAAATAAACCTTTTTTCTTTTTGCACAATTGAGATGTAGAGATCAGTTTCGGCCTCATCTAAGTCTGCATAAAGCCACTAGTATTTTACACAGACACATTGTTGGTGACCAATAACTTAGCATATTTTAAATAAAAACCACATCGGCAGCATAAAAGCATACAGACACATTTTATACATATTACACTATTTACCACACAATGAGTTTATATTAAAAGCCCTGATATAATAAGCTACATGATGTGAGGCAACTAAGCACAGAAGTCCACTGACTAGTCTTCCAGTCCAATGGAGCCAACTCAGGTGTCATCACATGACCTTTCTCAGGTCCTTTGGTCACCCGGGTAAAGTGGTAATATACAAGGTGGATATATCCTCTCTTGATTCCGGAGTTTGCATAGTCCCTGGTCCTGGGTACTCACAGTTTACGAGTCCAGTATTTTTCCTAAAGTGTTGAATGGCTAATTGCAGAAAGGCCAGCCTTGATTTCAGAATGGGGCAACGAACTCCCCCGTGTATGACAACTTGTTATAAACTGACCAAAGGATCAGATTAAGGTCAAGTGATGACACCTGAGTGAGTTCTTATAATATATATATAATCTCAATCCTATTTTCCATGCTCAAATCCTGACAAAGTTACATTTGATCAGTGACCTGAGTCATAGCATTGTGTCAGGAGCTGGAGTGTTAGTTAGGAACATGTCGACAGGGAACATTAGAGGCAAACTACATGTCGCTCCACAATGCAGTGACCATCGGGGGAGTTAGAGGAAACTGCTGATGTTATCTGGTTTCCACACACCCACAGTCTTTAGTGATGCACTCCCATGCATTGCCTCACCCATGTGCACCCTCAGTGGGTGCACTCAATGGGTCTGCTCTACTCCGGCCATGACAACCGTATGATACAACTCCACTTCATCTTCCTCATCAGTTGACCTGCCAAGGCCAATCAGACAGCAGGGACTTTAGAGAGTATGAAGTCAATCAGGTGCTGTGGCATCAAAGGAGCCCTGCCTTAAAATCTATTGGAGGGGAACAAGAGGGGGGGGTTTGCTCCTTGGTTGAGAAGGAGCTATTTGATTTACAGTACAGAGGACATTACAATTACAGAAGGTCTTCTTTTCATTTTCTATGTAAGGCTTCCTGCAGCAGCAGCTCTATCTCCTTAATGAGCTGTACGATAACACCTGCAAAAACGGAATCCAGGTAGAAAAGTGATTTTCTGCCACCAAGTGTTCAGAATAACACACTACACTCAATTGTGCACACCAAGGACTAAGCACCAGTGCTTCAAACAGACGTTTTAAAATGGAATACACTTCAACAGTAAAAAAAACAAAACAAAAAACTCAGGAATTTACAGTGTTTACCTTGGGGACACAGAGGTCAGCTGATCAGAGGGGTGGAGAATCCTGCAGGTGGTGAAGGTGTATGTAGAGCTAGTATGGGACATACACTTCCCCGGGAAATTAACTAGAGGAGAAAAGAAAGGATGGAAGGAGAATAAAATAGAATAGTAGGCGGTTAGTAGTGAGTCAAAGGGCACCAAACAACACTGCAAAAGCACTGTGCACAACAAAGTGGAGAAAAAATAGGCCATGATCATAGAATAAGCCCCAAGCAAAAGCATCAGCATTCATTATCTTCCTGATTTGTGATGATGAGTTAGACAGGTTGGCCAGCATTTAATCAAATTCACTTTAGTCATGAAGGCGAATATCCACAAACGTAAAGGCAGGACAACTCACTTTGGGAGATTAAGCTTCATTATTTGAAGGTATACATACACTATGCTTTGGTTATTGATAACAGATAGGTTTGCAATTTTTCAAGTCTATATTAAAATAATAGTTAGGTGCCCATATTAACAGGGACACAGGTTTTGCTTGCTGTAATCATGCCTCTTGTTCATACTGGCCATTGAGAGATCCCTTCCTAACATGCTTCCAGTTTAAGTGATGGGAGACATCATCCAAAGTCCTTCTGAAGGTTACTGCCAACACTATTCTTTTTGAAATAATAATAAAAAATAAGTTTTTTTATTTTTTAAATACATAAATACATCAACTATTGCATTTAGAATTTTCTTCACTAAATATTGTGGGAAAATGAGGAGTAATGACGACCCCTTGTTTGGCTGACTGTACTGTATGTGCAGGGGGAATTCAGCTAAACACTGAAATGTTAAGAGTTTTGCCAAGAGTAAAGTTATTTTCTATTTAGATATTCCTAGGTTTGGAGGAATCCCTGCACCAACGAAGAGTGCTGTGTAAAATGTTATCTAAGAGAGTGCTGTTCCTGTTTCACAGAACAAGGTCCTTTGACCTTTTTGTTAAGAAACTTCTCGTGTCACTTTGGTTCTGCCTGTTATAGTGGTTGGACAACTAAACTTAAGAACTAACTGCAAGAAAAATAATATTGTTCTGTATTAAATCTGTCCCCTGACACTCATGTTGGTAGTAATGAATTTAGAACAGCTGCTACCAGTAAAGCTCAGGGTGGAGCAACAGAAACAGCATCATATGTACAATATCATAAATGTTTATGCTCCTCAACACTATCACACATAACAATGGTACATATTCAGAGAGGCTATGATACCAAGGCCAGCATGTGTTCATGTGCCTCGAGTAAATAATGTTGCCAGGCTCTCCTTTTCCTACACTGGTGCTGCTCAGGACTTTTTCATGGAATAGGGTCACAGATTTATGAGGACATTTTTCCTTCAGCCATCACATTGCCCTTGTTGTACTTTGGTGATTTAATGTGGGAGTTTGTCATTTCCTTTGTTGTGATGTCATTTTTCTACGACGTCAACGCTGACATTAACCAGCCGTGGGCGCCATGTGTTCATGTGACTTGGACAGCTGCGCTTATAACACCTGATATACACGTACGTGCTCACATCCTGGACCCTAGCCATGACATTCCTATGTGCATGTGATTGTTTGGTACACTGGTGTTTTAGTGTGAGGGTTGACTGCTAGAAGAAATTAAATAAAAACTAATAGAGCAAAATGTTTTCTGAATGAAATTACTATCAATCACACATGAAAAACATGAAGGAATTCTGTGCTGCGGATCACCGCTGAGAAAGACTGAGATTATTAGAACTGTAAAAGACACCACAAAGGCATTGACCTCAGAAGATTTGTTGAAGAGGATAGGAAAGTAAATGTGATTGGTAGAAATAAAGTGGCTGTGAAAGAAGGTGGGAACTGAAAAAAAAAAAAAAAAGATGTACTCTGTTTTGATGGGGTTCGATGACTGAACACGCGAGGACTGCCGGTGGGGTGGGTGGGTGTGCAGGTGTGTGCACATGAGCGTGATCGTGCAGGAAGGGACGTCACATTGGGGTTTTGAGATGTCCAGTGAATGCCTTTCCCCAATCCCTCGCCCTCCCACCCCTCCTCCCCTATATCCCCATGCTCCAGGGTTGCAAGGGAGGGTGGATACAGTGCAGTGCCCTTAGCTAAGTGCTCCCTCACCAGGCATACGGTCCACTGTGGCGGTCTGTAAGGCCTGGAGCTCCTTGAGGTCCACGTGTCCGTTCATCTTGGAAGAAGAGGGGAGAGGAGGAGGAGAAGAAGAAGGGGAGGGGCTGGAGAAGGAATAGGGCATGTTTGCAACATGTCCATCTTTTGGTTGATTTTCTTCCCTATCCCTGCACATTTCTCCTTGCAACGTTTCCAACTGGCTACAGTCATCGACGTCCCCATTTTTGTTGCAGCAGTCGGAGGGAGAAGAGGTAGAGCGAGGCAGATCCGTGGAAGCAGAGCCCTCTCCCGACAAGCCAGTGAATGAGTCGCATGAAAGTTCATCCTCCTCTGGCTGGTCCAGTTGCCAGCTGTCTTCCTGTTCCTGGTCGTGTGCTAAAGTGCGGAAGCCCTTTGTGACCACACCTGGCCGATGATCCAGCAAAGCACCCATGTGGGGCTGAGCCAACTGCTGCCATGCATGGAGAGTAGCAGAGCCTGGAAAAAAAAACAGTCAGAGAAACATTCATGTTATCTAAATCTGCCTCAAGCTGCTCTCCGTCACTCAGGCATCTCATTCAAATTGATATGCTGCCCTCAATACTTATTTGTCTTTTCATTGTTTCAGTGTTTTGGCGGTGCTGGTGATAATGAATTTGATCAATCAAACTTCAAATTGTTCCATGTTTCAACCCTGAAGTACTCTTCCTATCACCAGTCTACACATTTTTATTAGCTATAGCCGTTTTTTACACTGTTATCTTTGGTTAAACTGTATCTATTAATTCTAAGTATGTAGTACTTCAGGCACAATTTAAATGTTAATCTTTCATTTGGAGTGTATTGAGTTAAAATTCAGCTCAACATGCTGTCACACTAATTCTGTGACTGCCTTCTGCAATCGATTTCTTTTTACAAATGAAGTTGAAGCTTGTTACTACTAACTAAGTTACTAACTATACATTTTTATCAGGGGCTGAAATGCCTTGCTTAAGGGGAGTTTCACAAAATGTTAGGAAGGAAGACCATAGACACACTATACTCAGTGACAGGCCTGCTCCACTGAACCTAATACTGCCATCTGACCCACATCACGTCAGCTTCACAGATGACGTCTCAGCCAACTGCTATAAGCTTTACATTTTATCACAGTATCATATGCTGTATCCAAAAAAAGCCCTATACTATATTTAGACATATCTGTTCAGTAAATATAATTTCTGTGTTTAAATGTGTGAAAATATACTTCAGTGATTTACTGGCAGATATTTTAATGTATACAAGGACACACACACACACAGACACACACACTTCTTTGATACAATACGACATGCCACATCAGGCAATGTCTTTCTGCTTATTAAGGGTCCTCGCACCTAGTACATTGGTCTCATTTCAAGTCCAATGAATGGTTGTTTTCCCATGATACATGAGGTGTCAGTACATAAACTAACTAAACTAAAGACTAACACAAAAAGAATGAGAGAAAAAAGGAAGAAAATTAGTAAGATTTTATTCAAGTAGTCATCTACAAAGAACACGCTGAACAGAAAAAATAAGGAAAGTGCAAAGACAAGACAAAACCAAAAAATGAAGAAAAGAAAAAGGCAATCAGAAGAGGAGTAAAAGGAGTGGGAAGTACAGAGAGTAGTAAACACTAAAGGCTCATACACTAAGAATACTCTAAAAAACAGAATATTAATGTGTTTTTTAGTTATTTTCTGGACTGTTGACTTTTAAGGGCTATATGATCAGGTCACAGTCAGGTATGATATAATTATGAAGGCAAACACCGTCATGCAAATAATTTGAGGTTACAGAGAAATAAAAAACATACAAATGGGAGAAAGATAATAACCAACCATCATTAGACTTGAAATTGCCACTTTGCCACATTGCCACATACTATATTTAGTTTTCACTCTGAAAGCAAAAGGATGTGTTAACAGTTCATAGCTTCATGTTTTTGTCTTTTGCTAGCAGCTGGTGTAGTTATCAGATTTCAGTGTCACAGTTTGAACACCAGGTGGTGCCACAAAACAGGAAATACCAATGTGACAACAGCTTTTTGACATTTGTTGTGCTTCTCAACTGGGCATTTTTAAAGTGATGAATGCTTTAAAGGCTTCATATTGCACATATACAGTTTAAGAAAATATTTTCAGCATTAATGTTGTTTTTTGGCCAACCCAACAACGTTAGGATGTTGGGAGGAATCATGGGATGGCAGCATGTATAGTAACACTTCAACTCTACAAACGTCACAACCAAAACAGTATGAAAATAAACAATTATAAGATAATAAAGATCCTCAGTTAAAAAAAACAAAATCACAAAATGTTTTCTTATGCCTTAAAGGTGGAGTGAGATTTCTGGAGAAATCCAACACCAAGACAAATGTCAAGAAAGAGCAAGCACAGCAAGTAATGTAACTATGGTTAGCTAAGTCGTGCGTTTCTGCATTGACGCTAACATGCAGAGACTGTTCCAGAGCCAGTACATCAGCTCCAGACAGCGATACTCAACTATTTTATTACCATAACTAACATCACAACAACAGCATGTCTTGGTGAACTAGAAAGTAAGCTGAATGTCCCTGGGAAAGTCATTTAATGTTACCTGACACAAATCATGGCTGGAATAGTGTTGTGTGGCGGGGTGCGGGCCACTGTTTGTTTCAAACATAACATTTTTTTTCAGCGCACACAGAACAGACAGCTAGCGGACCATGAGGAGAATTTGACAAAAGACGTGTATTGGATTAGAATCACTTACCCCACTTTTAAGTGCCACACAGCAAAAACTGTGTAAAGTGCTTTGTGATGTATTCTAGACACATGTAACACTGGGAACATGCTTTGTTCTCATAATATATAAAGCATTATACTTTTATGATTCAAACCAGCAGCACACAGCAGGCCGTCTAATATTCTATACTTCAAACCAGCAGCGTGGCTGTGTGTTTCTGAAGTAAAAGGAGTGCTGGAGATTTAAACTGCCCTCCTGTTGTTCCAACACCTCAAGCAGGCCTGCAACTAAAGCCACTGGAGCTCTGAGGTGAGGCTGAGCGCTCGGCAGGCTGCCCAACTCCAACAAACTGGAGCTCCTGTGCAGGGTTTGAGGACCCTGTGGGGCACTCAGAAAGATTTTGGACTGACTGTGGTTATGAAACATCAGAAATTGATTCTTGTGCTGGTTCTGATGGACTTGGCTTTGGTTCTGTGATTGGGTCTGACTCAGACTGGGGGGGGTATGTAGAAATATATAATTTGAATTTTGGCTCTGGTTTTGATTCTGTTGAGGCTTCTGAAAATGTTCTTTTTCATTGTGCAAGGAATTCTGATTTGGACTCTCTTTTTCATTATGTAGAGGAATAGAGGACTTGTGTCTCTGGGAGGAATAATCACCTTCTAGCGGCTTTACTATTTGCAGCTTCTCCGGCAGGTAGGATCTCGCTGTGAACGAGTATCCCGACCAGGCGCTTCCCAAGGAGGGGTGCGAGCACAGTGACAACAGGCTCTCCGTCGGCGTCCCAGGGCCTCCGCTACTCCCCCCACCACCTTTTTCTTCTTCTTTGGCCATGTAAGCCAGCTTTCTCTCCCTCTCCTCCTCGAAGAAGCGTTTTTCTGAGAGGTAGTTGTCGCGGCGGAGGGACAAGCGCCGCAGGGCTGCCTCCAGATCCCTGCTACCCGGGGTCCCTGGGGTACCAGGGGGCCGCTTGTTAGAGTCCTCTGACCTGGAGAGGGAGACATAGTTGATGTTGTTGGGTTTTAGTGAACGCAATCTCTCTATCTCACTTGCTCTCTGGGTTTTGTTATTCTGTAAAGCTCCGTTGGTCCCTGTTGTGTTAGATAATAAAAAGCAAAGAATCTGTCCGTACCCATCGTCTGCACTCTCTAAGATACTGCTAGTCCTGTTGTCCAGGATGATCCCGCTTCCCATCTCGCTACCATATATGGAGTTGAAGCCCGGCGTGCCCACCCTGCTGGAGCGCCCTGAGGTGAGGCACGATGTCTGATTGGAACCTGGGATGTTGAGGGGGGAGGGGGCTAGCGATGAACGCTGCTGACGCATCAGGTTCAGGTTTTTCACTGTCTGGAACACTCGCTTTGGTTGCAGTCTGGAGAAACATGGTCACATAATTTTAGGATATCAACTCTCATTTTCGCCATGAAGTTAGACAAAAGCATTGACAACCCCTTCTCTATGGTTTCTTTTTAAGGTGAGATGCAAAATACCTCTGCTCTTCTACGTCCGGATCATCCATCTGAAGTTCCTTCCTCATGGTGCCCTCTATTTCTGCTGCCAGAGAGTCCTGGAGGAGAAGGCAAACAGATGTAGGGATTTTGTAGCTACTGGGACCATGGAGATACTGTGATACTGACAGATGTTAATAAATATAAGCTCACCATTGGGAACAGACCCAGAGAATGGAAACGCCTTGATGTGCTGACTGGTAGAGTTTTATTTCTCAGGTTCTTCAGCTCCTCCTGAGCCTCATGAAGCATCTCCATGCACTCTGCATATTTATCTTGTAACTCTCGCAACTGGAGGAAGGGCAAAGAAAGATCAAGGGAGACAAGATGGGAAGTAATTGAGAACTAATAAACTGTTATGCAAACAAACTGTGCTGTGTAATGCATATTTGGCTCTGTTTTCATTATGGATTTTAAGTTTTACCTTTTTTGTTGTTGTTTGTCTTTCTGTTAGTGGAATATATACAATAAATTACATTTAACTCTCAGGCAAGCTTTAAGTTTGGGAATAATTAATTAGGTACTGGTGGTCTGATATTGAACCATTATTGATTTTTAACAAATATAACATAAAATGCTTCTGAAATACATTACCTATCCTAGCTTTAAGTATTAAGTGGTCTAATGTGTTGGTTGATCAGTTTTGTCTTGAAGACTTTCCAGTTTACACATTGGACCATGCCAGGGTACTGTAATTGTTATATGAAGGTCTGAAATGTGCTTTTAGTGATAGTGATACGTCACATGTAGTGCTATAAAATTACTTTGACAACGGAGTTACCAGTATATTGATATTGTAGGTATTGTAATCAATATTGTTTGTAAATACTTAATCCCATAGATTTGGTAAAAGACAAATCTTCTAGCAATGTGAGGACCATTAATATTAGTTTTGGAAGCTACCACTGGTGGAAATCCAGTGAAGTCACGGTCAGCTGGTTGTGAATTGCTTTACCTCAGCAGTGAGCTGTCGCTGGGCGTCTTTGGCTGCACCTAAGTGCTGAGTCAGCTCCTCGTTCTCCACGGCATACTACAAACACAGCAGAGATAACAGGATGACAGCTATGTAAAACACTGATTCCAATCCCTTCAGTTAATGCTACACATTCTTAAGCCAAATATGAATAACCAGCGTAACATATTCACATACTGAGAGTAGATATTTAACATTATCAGTAAGAGATTGGGGGGGGGCTGTTTATACCATCTTGGCCTTCTTTTGGAGATCTACTATCTGGGAGAGGAGATGTGTGATCTCCTCCTGCTGTCTGGAGACGTCGTCACTCTTCCGGGCCAGCTCTTCAGCCAGAGAAGAAATCTGCAGGTTGGAATTACCTGGAAACATCAACAGGTGTTCATTAAAAGTGAGAATTTGCCCCCCCAAAAAGCCTTTAGAGAGTGAGAAGGTAGTAACAGTAGTATGACTCCAATCAGTCGAATACTCACGTAGTTCTTTGACACAGTCATTGACAAGTTGCTGCTCTTTCTCCTCATAGGAGATGGTTTCTGTCTCCAAATGACTGGCCTGAAAAAACAAACAGACATTACTAATACATCCTGAACACTGTAGACACTATTAATCACCCCAATAAATAACTCCTCCTAAAAGAAAACCAGAAGGCAATGCTCAGACTGTAAGACCTTCTAATGAAAACAGTATTGCTGCCAGCAAACTCAATAAAACAGACAACGGGTGCAAATTAGCTGTCAAGGTAAGCCCGGCACATCTACATTGAATGGTGTTGACGTCAGTGTTGATTAATGTGCACTGTCCCATATGAATGAATGAATGAATAAAGAAATAAACAAATTGAGATTTTTATGCTTATTATTCTTGGTTTGGATGTCGCTCACTATGACATGGGTTTTTATCATTTGAAAATAACATTTAGATGCAGTTGTACTGTAAGTAAAGCAAGCAATAGTATAGATTTAATTAACATATGCTGAAATGTATTAAACATTTATAGAAAAAATATTGTGTGCGTTTGTGAGAGTGTGCGAGTGTGTGCCTGTACCTCACAACGCAGTGATTTGTTTTCTTCCTCCAGGTCTTTGAGTTTCTTCTGCAAGGAATCCAGGGGGAAAAAAGTTGGAGTTGACACATTGGTTTCACTGGGACGCACACTGCAAACACACATGTAAGTGAGAAACATGTGAATCTGTAGGCCAATCAATCATCCATTACTATGCTTTAAAATCAGTGTGAAATGGCCATTATGTGCAGTCGTCGGCTTTCATGCATTGGTACATAGTCTCATGCCTCACACAGCTTATGAAATCTTAGGAGGGGAGTGTTTTTAATGATGTCTTTGTTCACAGCAGATGAGAGACTTACGGTGTGGAGGTGGTAGACTCCCCCTCACTTTCCTCGGCAGCACTGGTATAGAACTGTAATAGCTCATCTTTCATGGACAAGTCATGACGCAGCTGAGATACCTATATGTGGTATGTCGGAGACATGTAGATGCAGGACAGTTAAAGTAAAAGAATAGATGGCTACACTGTAATGCCCCAGAGCCATGACGGTGATTTTGCATGTTCTAAGAAATGCCCAACCACCACTACCGTCCCATAAAAATGACAAAGAGATATGTACTTTTTTATA
This sequence comes from Micropterus salmoides, assembly GCF_014851395.1. Lineage (NCBI taxonomy): Eukaryota > Metazoa > Chordata > Actinopteri > Centrarchiformes > Centrarchidae > Micropterus > Micropterus salmoides. The sequence goes on along the minus strand of NW_024040152.1, from coordinate 25,851,598 downwards.
AAAGACACTTCAATACGGTCACATATGATCACCACCAAATATAGAAGCACACACTCTTTCGCTGCATACCTCCTCTCGTATGTGCTCTACTTGCTCCTCCAGCAGTTCGTTCCTTTCACTGAGGGCTTTGTTTTTCTTCAGCAGTGACTGTCCGATGCGGGCTGCTAACTCCAAGTCACGCTCTTTCTGCTCCGAGAAAAAGATTTAATTAAGTGTTTTAACAGCAAAACTATTATAGACATTCAAGTTATAATTTGACAGTTGGAAAATACTTATTTGCTTTCTTGCTGTGAGTTAGACGAGAAGATCGATACCACTAAATTCGGACAGAGCCAGGCTAGCAGTTTAAGCAAACTGGCTGCTAGCTCCTGCTTCATATTTAAACACACAGATATGAGAGTAGTAATGATCTTTTCATCTAACCCTCTGCAAGAAAGCAAATAAGCGTGGTTCCCAAAATGTCAAACTTTTTTAAAATTAAAAAAATGTCTCAGAAAATGTAAATGATGGACATGCAGCAAAAGCTAGTTTAAAAAGGTGAGGGTTGATTCACATACCTAAACAAGGAGAGAAAAGGTGGAATGAAGAAAACAACAGACACACCATGTCTTTCAAATGGACGCTTAATACCATAATCTCTTATTGCTTACAACAGCACAAATCACTTGTAAGTGCAAACCCACTGACGCACCAGAAAACTCCCAACACTATACTGAACTATAATTAAAAACTCATTATGAACCTGTGTGAATGACTGCCAGGCACTCCAGTGTTTCAGTAAGTCTGGCTGCAATCAGTAACAATATTACTGGCCTTACAGTGCCACTGAGCAACACAAAAGCTATTGAGTCCACACCTATTTGGATCAGGAGGTTCAGCTTAGTGTTACCAAACATTGAATAGTAAATATTAATGCACTGTCAATCAAAGGACATAAACTTTTCATAGCAAAAGAGGTAGAAGTACACTGATCTCTCACATGGAGCGAGCAGTTGTCTGTTTGTTGATGTTATGAAATCTTTGACTGTCTGGCCGTTGAATTTCATGGTTCATTTAACAATGACATCATTCGGTCTGCACAGTTTTTATTTATGCAGAGAAAGTCAGCTGAGCTCCTCACTAGCGACTTTTCCTGCCACTCTGTTGGTCACTGAACAGCTGATGAGGATCAGAATGCTTTGAATATCAGCTGCCGGGAACTAGTTTTATGATGCGGGTCTATCAAACCTCATGAAGCAGCCTGTGTTCAGACATTTGACCAATGCACCTCACAGTGATTGTATACTGTAGTCCTTTGTGTTTGTTTTCTTTTAACTGTTTTCACTCAACGTGATCTTACCTCTTCCAGTAGTCGAGTGACAGCATCAATGTCACTGTAGGTCTTCGTCATCTGGCCCACTCTGTCAGCACACAGTACTGCACAGATACAAAAAGAAAGAAAAGGAGTCTTTAAGTCTCCAAAGAAAGAGGATTACTGAACAGTCAGTGCCCTCAATAATACATCACAATAATCACATATTAATATACATCCCACCCAGCTATAACAGTTGCATGAGAGCAATGCATAGTATTTGAGTCTGTTTGATTGCACTCCGGTAGTGGAAACAGTCAACAGTCTGTACTGACTGAGAATATGTTGCATTATGCAACAATGTACTTTAGTGTGAAAATGTGTGAAATTTGTAATGTCTGTAAGCAATACAATTTAGGAAATATGTCTTTGAAGCCTGAATAATTGTTAAATATTTACTAAACCCTAACTCAATATAAGATATATATCTAACACACAATGCTGCTACATGTTGGATTAACTAAAATTAAAATGATTAACAAATAAACAGTGCCTCCCTGTTCCCCCTGCTATCTATTTTCTCCACCACTCTTTTCTTGTTCATGAATCATATTATATTCCTAAGAAGTACACACCCGCACATACTACACTTGTACAGCATGAAATATAACCCTCTATTCATCAACCTATGTACCTGGTGATTCAGAAAAGATAAGTTACTGAACGCAGACACAGTGGACAATGTCAGGGGCCACTCCCCAGCAATGCTATTTCAGTTACATGAGCCAAGTTGATTATCAACTCCCTTCAGGCCTCAGAGAAAGCTCTGACATTAGTTAATCAGTTCTCAGTCTGACTGAAAGAATTATTCACCTCTGTCTGTATAACTCTCTGTCTGGAGGAAAAACACCCCCAAGGGGCATTCTGACAATAACAACAAAACTATTTTCTCTGCTCTTTGAGAGTTTTTGTGGTCCTTGATTTGTTTCCAATTTGTTTGTGTTTTTCTGACGTTACATTCCCACTTCCATGTAGATAAAATGACATGGAATTTACTGTATCAGAGGATGAGGATGATGTTTACTTTTGAACAGTCTTGTTAGTCATTTTTAACACTGTCAGCTGGAGAGAGAAGGTGTGTGATGTGACATTGTCTGGAGGTATAATGGCCAACATCTCATAATGTGTTACAACACAGAACAATTCCCGCTTTTCAGTTTCAACAGAAATGATATTTTACTCCGGTTGGGGACAAATGTCAGGCACGTTTCACAGTAGCGCCAACTCAGAGGCCTCCTACAATGCAAAACAGAGTTGGCCAACGCAAATAACATTTTCATATCCTCATACATGTGAAGCAGTGTACAGCAGCTGGAAACAGACACAAGGCCTCAGCTAGCTATGCTTTAGTTAAGGATATTTTCCATCATTATCATCCATTATTAAATAGGTTGCTCTTTTCCAGCCAGACACAGTTGAATGAGCACATGACAATGAGCAGCTTCACAGAGACATTTTGTTTAATTAAATAAGGGCACCTCAAAGTGTTTGTCATCCATTTTGACCCTAGGGTTTCCAGGATTTGAATCGTTTCCCTCTTTTGTACCACACTTCAGACAACTCAACACTGCAAAAACATATGTCCTAAAAAGATTGTACTTGAACAAGTACTCTAAACGTCTACAGTACTTTATCAAAATCCTAACATTAGCATGCTAACAAGCTCACGACGACAGACTTTCATGGCAATCCACACAGTTGTCATTCACGTATTTCAGGCTGGAACAAAGTGCTGGACTGACCAATATTGACAACCACAAAGCTAGACTGCTGGCTTGGCTAAAAATTTATTACACAATATTCATAGTGCAGAGATTTTGATAATAAGGCTTATGGGTTATTACCTACATAAAATCTGTCTGAAACAAACACAGTAAAGTTGAGTTGTTAACGCACAGAGGGCACAAATTAGAATGATGATAACCACGAGCGTGTATATGACTGGTGAATGCAGATGTAGTGTAAAAGCGCTTTGAGTGGTCGAAAAGACTAGAAAGGCGCTATACAAGTACGGAGCATTTACATTTACAAACACACCCTGCATCATCTATCCATTTGCTCTCCAGCCTACAATGAGATTGCCCAGCACACTGGTGCAGCTAGTTTACCTGTCATACTTCCTGGAAAGACAACATGGCTATGATCCTAGGCAAACTGCCTACTTGTACCAAAAATAAAATTCCTGCGTTTCTGTATAACTTGCCAATGACAGCGACAAAAAATGTCCTATTCCTTTAGTGAGGTCAGGTAACATTCTCTTACTGATTTACTTTATTAATCCATTTTAAATGTGCGGTGAAAAGGAAAGGTGAAGACACAAGTTAGAGAAGGAAACTATAACCTGGACTGCATTTAAAGGAAATGTATCTTAATACTGGAAGGAGGTGGATGGAATGTTTTCTTGGTGTTTTATGATGGACACGAGAAGTCAAATGTTTAGTCTTATTCACCAGCATCCTCCTAAATAACAACAGGTGTAACGTAAAAACAACTATAAGGGTTCCATCTTAATAGATTAGTTTGAGTTGTAATGTAATTAAAGCTAGTAATTAAGAAACCTTTTAGCAGACTCCTGTTGCTACTAGGCAACAGACAACACACAGGTTCAAGGACAACAAACATACCAAGACAACGGACAGGAAGAAGCCCTTGTTATTCCAATCAATACCACAAAGACAGTTTGTGTGGAAATGTTAAAATGTTATATAATGGAGGTGCGTATCATCAAGTACCATTTCCTTATTGGATCAGGGTTGGTATTAATTGCCTCTGTAAAAAAAACAAACAATCCCAAATACTTCAGTCACTGCACGGTCAGAATTTCTCTTCTATACAAGCAAAATATGTAATAAAAACCCCACTTTAGCAATTCACTTTCAGTTGCTCAGATGCATGTCCTCCTGTGTCATCATCAGGTCCCTGTGTCTGTCTTTCTGCTTTCTTTTTAATCATGCCTGTGAACAATTCAGGATGGTCACTCGACCCTGAAACACATCCCAAAGTAATTAAACACAAGCTAAAAACCTAAATATCATTGCGCATTTTTAAAAACAAATGTACAATAGCATGCTGGCACGCAACACACCTCTGAGGTGCCAGCAAGGATATTTGAACATGTCAAATCTGCGGGCAGATGAACCACGCTGTACTGAGACCGGATACAACAGTGACATGAGGAACTGCACCTGCAGGATAAAACTGCAGCCCGTAAGAGAAAAGATACCCTTTAACAGGCTACACAGATATCCATTAATTCATTCTCATAGCTTTAGAACAAATGAATAAAGATGGCAGAATAATGCCACAAAGGTCAGACACACTTTGCAAGCTAGCACACAGAATAGCCAGAACCAAGAAGGAGAGCACAACTGAGAGGATGCCCTCAGTTACAAAGAAGACCACAGACTACCTTCACACAGAACTTGTTGCTCTTCATCCATCTCTTCCTCCTCCTCCAGTTCTGTGCTTGCATGACTGGGAAGACAGACATACTCCTCCTCCTCTTCTTCTTCTTCCACCTCCTCCTGCTCTATGCTTCCATGACTGGGTAGGCGAACGTATTCCTCTTCGTCCTCTGTCTGGTTGGAGTACTCCAGCTTGTCCTCAGCACCAGCAACTGTGAGCAGTGCCATCCTCCACTACGGTGCCAAGGCTAACCACTATATCGCGAAGCCTGCAGGTGCAACGCCATGGCTTCTACCTGTGCTGTTGCATATGTGGGTGTTTTACTCTATGAATCATTACCTAATCTCTGCGTGCCTGGATGTTAAAATAAACATCTAACAAAGTGTTTGTTCCAAAGAGGACAGTAAAACCTATATATCTCTCCAAACACTCCATTATAGTGTGTATATCTGTCAAGTACCAGGTAATGTCAGCTGAGTGAGTGTGTGTCATTTGTCCCCTGTTGTAGTTTCGTGAGACAACCAGTTAACATGACTCCTCCCCATCTCTTCTGTGGCTGGACAGTGACTGGCCTACTCCACTTTACCACAGAGAGAGGGGGTGAACACACACACACACACACACACACACACACACACACACACACGGCGGTCAATCATCTTTTTGAAGCAAAAAAACTAGGTTCAAATAGATTAAACACAACAGATGAGAGCATTTAAAATAATGTGTAAAATGTATCTTTATCCCTGTGATCCTCAACCTGTAAACCTTTTCTATGTAAAGGGTTGAAATGGTTCAGGCTGGCACCAACAGGAGCAAATCAGACACCTGTTTGTCAGGTAGGCCTCATATCCAGTGAAAGCTAGTCCTTTTAACCCCCCTCAAGTGAAAGGTATTTTGGTACAGTCCAGTTCAGCCACTATGGTGACACTGAGAGCACAGCAAACAATAATAGACGTGCACCCGTATCCAGGGTGGGGCCAGTCACAGTGTTATGGGTGAATGTCTTTACACATATTTAACTTCCTCCTTGAAAGGGAGGCAAAGGATCACATGAATGCAGAAATATTCAAAGCAAGTTTTAATATGCACCATACTGTCATATTAATGGACAAACGTCTATAGAAAGGTTTTAGCATTTTCCCACTCCTTAATCACTCTAGACAATAATTTACATTACATTTAGCTGATATAATAATAATATATGATATAATGTAAAGCAGAAGAGAAACAATGTTTACTTTTCTTTTTAATTGTAAAAATATGTTTATTTCACAGAAATGAGAGGGGGTTCTGGTAAGAACCAGGAATCTTTTTACAATTCGGGGTGGTGATGTGGCAGTGGATAAGACACATGCCTTTGGTGTGAGAGACCAGGGTTCAATTCCCCACTGTGACACGTCCACCAATGTGTCCCTGAGCAAGACACTTAACCCCTAGTTGCTCCAGAGGCGTGCGAAGTCTGATATATATAGCAATTGTAAGTCGCTTTGTATAAGTGTGTCAGCTAAATGAATAAATGTAATGTAACTCCTGCCATATAAACTGACATTTCACCCTATGACTGAATTATATTACATTCACTGTTTTAAAGTGGAGATGTACAGCTGGTGGAAATTGGGAAGCATTTTTTAAGGTTTTCAGATAGCAAGCAGCACCCAGATGAAAACAGAGCAAGAGCATGCATACTCCAAAAAAGACAGAGCTAAGAGTGTGGTATCAGATCCAAGACCTGCTCACTAAGTCTGCGCTGCGTTAACCACTGAGCTAACCACTTGGCTCAACTGTGTGGCTTGATAAACAACTGAAATCCAACAAATGGCATAAAATCCAGTGATTTATAATCATGTGAATTGAACAGAAAGTTTACTTTTCCTCCTTAAGAAACTAGGAATAGATATTTAAGCTCTAAATTCATTTCAAAAATATCTGAAATACAGAAAGAAGCATTTCAAACTCCCGCCCTGAAAACTGGCACAAAACTTTAAATGCAAGAAAAGACATAACTGGGTCAAGTTGATTAGGCTGTGCAGCATGTTCAAAGGGGGTTTCTGGAAAATTGGACACAGAAGGACGAGCCTGTCCCCCCTCTGGCTAACTTTAAAAGTATCATAAATACCAACTAAGCTGCTCCCTGCAGCATATTTTGCTTGTTATTCCATTTTAGTTAACCTTTAAAGTTGAAATAGCCTCTAGCCTTGCGGCCTGATGACCTAAGATCAGCAGATTATAACCTTTATCACATCATTCAAATGTGTTCAGTTGAGACTCAATGGTTAATCAACAGAAGGATACTGCTCAGTCAAAAGAGCATCAGTCGCACTGCTGGGTGCCGGACAATGTACATTTGAATGAAATATGCCAAAATAACTGTCAATACATGACTGTAGACCAATGTCACATGTCTGTCTGAGCTGAGCTAGTGTGACCCGTAAGATCCTTCAGTAATGAACATAGGCCACATCAAAGCAGCCCAATTTTCTGCTCATCAGTCACCGCTCAAGTGTTGTAATTACTGTAATTGGTCTAGAAATCTGATGCCAGCTCAGTACCATTCTGCATGCTTGAGTAAGTCCACTCAATGGCCCAATGGATGCAATGCTGCAGGCAACAAAAGGTCCTGGACGAACACTACTTAATGCTTCTGAGCAGTGTTTTCCCTCTCCCATTGCCTTTCTAGTCACATTCCCTCTTTACACTCCACTTGTTTTCCGCTTTCCCTTTTCATACACCCTCCCCCTTTTCACCATATTTGTCTGTTAGATGTCAGTTGAAATGCTCTATACGGTAGTTTGGAAGAAAATTACTAAATTGGACAAGGAATTTACACAAACAACATTTTAGACGGTTACGTGGATATAATCACATTGAAATCAAGAAATCCACCTGCCTAAAATGATTGTCTACAATGTCTCAATGCTCCACATCTCTCTACTTTTGTCCTTCAAGCCTCTTACTGTTTTCTGTGACGCAGAAACCATAGCAACATTGCCATCAGCTCAGCAACAGGAACTACCATCCGTCCCATTATCTGACTGAGTAGCACACTGAGTTTCTGAAATACAGCAGGTCATTTCAGAGTTAAGTTAACCAGATTTTGAACTTGCGTGACACATGAGAGACAATCACAATTTGAAAGCTATTACCTACATAGACTTGGGAACAAACACACAGTTTTCAGTGGTTTTTAGCAGTTTCTAAAACCACATTAAAACTTAAATGCTAACACAAAAATCCACGTTTTGTCTCCCATCTTCCAGAATTATCCCTCTACCCTGCCACATCCCCACTGGAAGAATAGTTTGCCCTCTTTCTCTGCCCTGGCCCTCTGTACTGGTTGCCCTCCATCCATCCAGCCATTTGTTTTGAAGGCTTCTAAAAGTGCCAAAGAATATTTGGCCGGCTGGCTGCTATTGACAAGGGCAGCTTAGAGCAGCATGCAAATCATTGAGCTAAATATAAGCCAACCTACTTCCACGTCCCTCCCTTGCATATCTCAGAAACCAAACCAGCTGCTTTTCTATTTCTGCCTCTACACTCCACAAAAAGATTTGTCAAAGAAACTGCATGTCCCCTCTCATTTGGTTGCTGATCATTTCAGCATCAAGCACAGTTGAAATCAAACCTGGGTTAGCTGCCTCAGCTAAATAATACTGCCGTTTAAGCTGCACAGCTCCCACTGGGGAGGTGTTGAGCAGTCTCAAACTGTTACATAACAATTTCTACAGAGCATCCCTGACACACATGCCAACTATAGTGCACGCACATTATATATACACATCACACTTTCATTTTATTAAATGCATGGTTCATTTCTACCAAAATACACCACTATCAAATTCACAAAAAAGCACAGGTGTTCAGGTGAATGGAAATAAATGAGTGCAGGTTATAGTTGCATTGAGTGCAATGAATTACACAGCACATCAAGGCATGGACCATAACCAAGCTGCCTTACAAGACAACGGAAGAGGGACAAAGATCAATTTGTGTGGATCAATTTGGAGAATCATTGTCCACACAGGTTACATACTGTAGATACTGCAATACAGAGACAATACAAGCTGTCACAATAAACTGGGTTAACTGAGTTTTTTTCTAAAAAATGGCATTTACATGTTAAGGTTGCCTAATTTAGCAATACCCGCACATGGAGATTATCTGACTTTCTCTCTACAAACTCAGCTTCCATTCATTCAATGTAGCAGCAGCAGCCTGTATCTTCATTACTTGTCTCTTCCCACCTTAACAGTTTTTGTCATCTGTGACTTCTATTAGTCTCTCTGCCCTCTTATATGGACTCAAACAAAAAGGAAACACAACCATCTCCAGTCCCACTTACACCCACAGCGAGTCATATAAGCTACTCCGTGGCCCTATTTTAGAAGCCACACTGACTCAGCAGCCAGAGCACCTGTTACAACACCTACTGTATCCAGCACCCACTACCCTGCTGTAGCATCAGCGTCAAAGCTGCTGTGTTTGTCCTCACTGTAACATCTGCCTTGATGTTTTCTTGTGAATGCCAGTCCACAAGGTCACATTCTCTGGGTTGTTTTGAAACAAGCAGGGTTTAGTTGAAGGACAATAAAGGTAATTCATCTTTTTGGAGCTTAAATACTTTATAAGGCACTTGTTCTATATTGTTGAGGGTAGACACATCTACCTATTCACCAGCCTTATTTAATGTTGTTTAATCCTGCCACTACCTCCCTTCACTTTAATCTCTTTAGTCTGTGTGTCAGCAGAGGACACGTTATAAATCCTGGTCAGTGGTTATCAACCGTATTACAACACATATGCATGGTGTTATGAAAGCACTTCATTTATACTTATTTACTATTTATGAACTTTGATTTCCACCTCACCTACCAAGAAGCACTTTCTACCATTCATTCGGTTTCAGTTTATAGCTATGTTGCACATAAGCAGAGGTCTGGATCTAATACACTGTGCAGCCAACAGCTCACTTGTTGTGTCAGTGTAGTTTCTAGACAGCGCATTTTTACAGTATACAGCAGCAG